>NC_137276.1:3437500-3692500 GCF_054371585.1 Giraffa tippelskirchi
TCTCATGTGCGTGATTGAAGGTGACTTAATCTAATCCAATTTTCCTTCGTAGGAGGTGTGATAAACAAGGGCTTTGCCTTGGTGAATCCAAAGGAAGACGGAAGCACGTTGGTCCATGGTAGGGAGAGATGGTTCCTCGAGTGTCTCAGCATTAAACTTGAAGGGGGAGCAGGTTCATCTTCACTGAGGCATACTTGTAAAGCTCATTGGGTGTGACAGGGGGAAGTTTCCTCCGAAATATGCAGATCCCTCATAATCTGTTTCTAATGAAAACTCGGGAAATATTTGTATGGGAAGGAGAAAGAAGGTCTTGAGCGAGTGCCAGAAAGAAGCTCTGGAGCTGGCAACACTGGAGTGGTTTTCAGAAGGACCTGAGGTGTATAATAAATGGTCCTGCCCAACAACGTGAAGGGGGAGGGGTGGGTGACCGGGAAATCGTCTGTTCCTCTGAAGTGATTTCTATATTTTTGTGATGCTACCTAATTTGGTGATGCAGACTGCATTAGAACTTAACCCAGTGAGGATCTTGCCAAAAAGTTTTGGCTATGGGCTGCTGGCTCCACGAGGTACCAAGCAGAGTTAATGAGGTGGGACGTGGTCCATGGAATTCCATAGCGTGGGCATCACTCAGGCTGGGAGGGAAGATGCCCTCCCCGAGCCCCCAGCACCCTGCCACTCTCCCTGTGCTGTCATTAGCCCGTGAACAGCTGCTGGCTTCAGCTCTTCGGGGACTGGCTGCTGGAACGGTCCACATGAGCCCGTGAGCCATGGTTTGCTCCAGGCGGGGAGGAAGACTCTGTGCCTCCCGGGCAAGGATTTCCGAGAGGCTTGACAGTGAGCCAGAAGGTGGAGCATTCACATACTTGAAATAAATGAATTATGGGTTTGGCTCACATTTGTGGTGGAGAACATATTATTACTAGATCAGATGAGTTCTTATCGAAAATATATGTGTTGGAGGTCCTGTTTGAATTAATCTACTAGTGTGAGTGCGCTTCTTTTTAGAAATACAGACTTCTTAGAATTGGTAAAAATGTTTAGTTCTTTGTGTCATAAAATTACTATACTTTGTTGTAATTAGTGTTTTATTTAAGTCTGTCAAACCGGTAAATTATTGAGAGAAAAATACAACTGTAATGTCATGTTTGACACCAAGCACTGAATTTATATGCATTGGTGTTGGAAACCAACTCGCTTCTAAGTGATGGCATTCTTATTTTTCATTTAAAAATAAATTATGAATACTGCCATTTTAGGAAGCAAAGTCACTAGTATTTAAATCATTGAATAGTTTTTTTTTTGAGGGAGATAAAGTCAAAATGAAGTTTTCACATGAGAGGGTTTGAAAGAAGCAGAAAACTTAGGAAAAGAAATGAGAAAAAGTTAGAGATGATGTCAAACAAATCCTATTGATAAAACAAAATAACAAAGCAGCAAAATTCTTGATTTTAACTAGAATGACAGAAAAATACCTGAGTGATAATGAAATTCTTGCCTCATCATTAAATATTCTTTGTCACCTACCACTTAATGAAAATCAGTATCTCAGTGAGTGAATATGTGTAGTTCTTTCATCTAACACATACTGCTGGGCATTTAGAATCCTTCCAATTTTTGTCTATCATAAAATCATGCTGCAATGAACATTTGTGTATTTTTTGCACATAGTTATTTCCTTAAGACAGATTCCTACAAGTAAAACTTCTGGCTAAAGATGATAAATGTTTTCAGGTCTTCTGGTGTATTTGGTCAATTTGCTTATCATTTTCTATCTGTTGACATGATTCATAAGAGAGGAGGAGATTAACACTTTTAATTCTCCCTGCCTCTTCCACCTACCTCCTGTTGTTTTATGTTATGAGTTTTTAGAACAAATTTATTATTAAATTATTGTTGTTTTTGAGTCTTCAAAATTACATTCTTTTGTAAATATACCTTTACTTCTGTGATGATTTGGTTTTATTGTTTATCCCAGTAGTACTTTTATAGCATAATTTTAGTCCTGTATTTTGATCCTGTTAGTCTGTTGGACGATGTCTTTGAATGTCTTTTTCTCTAAGTTTTGTAAGTAATACACTTTCTAATTGTTTGTACATTTGAGAAGTTTTCTGTACTGCTTCTATCAAGTTTCTAAGGAAGGCTTTTTGTTATTGAGTTCCAAGGGTTCTCTGGGGCTTCCCAGGTGGAGTTAGTAGTAAAGAATCCACCTGCCGATGCAGGAGATATGAGACTTGACTTCCATCCCTGGGTCGGGAAGAGGGCCTGGCAACCCACTCCAGTATTCTTGCCTAGAAATTCCCATGGACAGAGCAGCCTGGTAGGCTACAGTCCATAGGGTTGCAAAGAGTCAGACATGACTGAAGTGACTTAGCACAAAAAGTTTCTTTATATATTCTGGATATAAGTTCTTTATCACATTTTTGATTAGCAAATATTTTCTCTCAGCCTTTGGTTTGCCTTTTCATTTTGTTAATGGAGACTTCAGAAGAGCAGACATTTTACATTTTGGTTAAATCTAATTTATTAGCATTTTGTTTCCTTGTTTGTGACTTTTGTGTGTTAACTATAAAATTTTGCTTTCCTCAGGTGAGAAACATTTTGTGATATGATCCACTTTGAGCTAATTTTGCTTATGGCATTAAATAGGAGCGAGGGGCCACTCCTGTTGTTTAGTTGCTAACTTGTGTTCAGCACTTTTGCGACCCCACGGACTGCAGCCTGCCAGGTCCCTCTGTCCATAGGATTTCCAAGGCAAGAATACTGGAGTGCATTGCCATTTCCTTTTCCAGGGGATCTTCCTGACCCAGGGATTGAACTTGAGTCTTCTGCATTTGCAGGCGGGTTCTTTGCCCCTGAGCCACCAGGGAAGCCCAGGATCATTCTTACCATGTGCGTATCCATTTGTTCTGGCACCAGTGTTTGAAAAGACTGTCTTTTTCTCCATGGAATCATCTTTTCTTCTTTGTTAAAGCAAGTTAGCCATCTCTGTGTGAATCCAGTTCTGCTCTCAGTTCTGCTCCCTGCCCTGTCTGCCTGCAGAGCCAGTGACTCCTTTACTGTGAAACATCAGCGGAGGCAAGCCCGCTCATTTTTCTCCTTTTTATACGTGACTACTCTAGCTAGTTTGGATTTCCACATAAATTTTAGAATCAACTGATCAATTTATACAAAAAAGACCTCCTGGGATTTTTATTGGTACTGCATCGAATTTATACATTAAGCTGGAAGGAACTGCATTTTTAATAACAATGAGACTTCCAATTCATGGACATAGTGCATATCACTCTGTTTATTTTTTAATTCCTTGGTGGCAATATATAGTTATCATTGAGTGAATCTCGTACATATTTTTTTATATTATACCTAAATATTTCATATTTTTGATACTATCATCAAATCTTTTGTCATTAGGTATGATGTGAGCTGTAGGAGTTTCATAAATACTCAATATTGTCTTTCTAATGAACAAGATTTTCATGTTGCTAATTTACTATTATTCAACTCATTAATCTTTTCCTTAAAGTTTAGTGCTTGTTGTATATGCTTAAGAAATACTTTCTTGCTGTAAAATCTTGAAGATATTCTTCTATGCCGTTTTCTAGATTTGTTTCATGCTTTCATACTTTCATCTAAAACCTACTTAGAAATGATTTTTTTTTTCTGTGTGGTGTGAGGTATGAGCTATTTGTAAGGATTTATTTTTTCCCATAAGAGATGCAGGTGATACAGTGCTATCTATTGAATAGACCATTCTTCCCACTTTTGATGTCATCTCTGTCGTAAAGTCAGTGACCATAAATGAGTCTATTTCTGCACTCTGCTCTGGTTCATTATTCTACTGTCTACCCATGTGTTAATACTACAAGGTATCAAGTAAGGTAGCTTGATAAAAAGTCTTCATAGCTAAGAGGCTGCATCTGCCAGCTTTGCTTTTCTTCTGCATGACTGTTTTGACTTTCCTCAGCTTTCTGCCTTTCCAAATAAATATTTGAACCAGCTTGTCAATTTCCACACAAAAAGAGTTACGATTTTGATTGGAATTGCATTGAATATATAGATCAGTTCAGGGATAATTAATTACTTTATAATACTGAATAGTCAAAGTTATAGTTCTCATTGACACAGGTCTTTTAAATTTTCTCTTAATAAAGTTTCATAATTTTTCAGTGCAGAAATCTTGTTATGTTTGTGTTAGATTTACTCCTTAATGATTTCATGATTTTTGATGCTATTTTAAGTAGCATATTTTAAATTTTTGTGTACCAATTATTTTCTTTGTATGTTGAAATGCATTTGACTTTTATTGGTTGAAGTAGTTGATGCCAGGGGTTGGGCAGAGAAAATCCAAGATGCACCAGAAGGATCACGTACTAAAGGAAGTACCCAAGGAAGGGAGGGAGAAGGGAGTGGGCCATATCAAAAGGGCACAGGTGCCAACTTGAAAAAGCTCTCGATGGTTAAACCTGAACAACTTTAGCAACAAATAAAAATGACAGTATTGGATTATATCTCGAAAAATTAAATAATTTCTCATGAATAAAAAAAAAAACGCCAGTAATATAAGTCATACTTAATGGTGAAATAGTGAAAATTTTCCAATTATAATCATAAAAATAACACCATCAGTACTTCTATTCAACATTGTACTAGAAGGCCTAGTCACAGCAGTAGCAGTGAAGAAAATTTAAATATAAGAACTGGAAAGGAAAAAAAGATTACGTCATTATTTTGCATCGTATGTTTTGAACTGAATTAATCCAAAAGAATCTATAAACACATTAAGCAAAACCAAAACAGTAGATCGAGTCATATGAAATCACCATTTTAGAACTGAATATTGGCAGTTTCATATGCTTCAACCAATAACAGTTTTTCACCGTATTCTCTGTAGGGTTGGTGCTCTGGTGGCTAAAGGATGAAGAATCTGTCTGCCAAGCAGGAGACGAGAGTCCGATCCCTGTGCTGGGAAGATCCCCTGAAGAAGGAAATGACAACCCACTCTAGTATTCTTGCCTGGAGACTCCCACGGACAGAGGAGCCTAGTGGGCTACAGTCCATGGGGTCGCAAGGAGTTGGACACGACTTGGCCACTAAACAACAACAAAAATGCTCTTTATTAGTTTAAGGAAGTTCTCTTTTATACCTAGTCTGCTGAGAATATTTGCCAGGAATATATGTTGCATTTTTTAAGTCTTTCTCTGCATCCACTGAGATGACTCTGTGAATTATTCACATCGTTCGCAGCATTTTGTCCTGATGAAGCCTCAGTCTGAGGTGTGCACCATGTCCCTGGGTCTCAAGAGTGTGGCTTCATTCTCCTGGCCTCTCTTCTCTAACTGTGGCCATACTGTACGATCCTACCCCTCCCCAAGGAGTGGGTTTTTATTTATGTCTTTTCTTTCTCTGTGCGTGCTAAGTCGGTTCAGTCATGTCCAACTCTTTGTGAGCCCATGGACTGTAGTCCGCTAGGCTCCTCTGTCCACAGGATTCTCCAGACAAGAATACTGCTGAGGATTGCTGTGCCCTCCTGCGGGGCGCTTCCTGACCCAGCGATCAAATCCAGTCTCCTGAAGCTCCTGTGTTGCCGGTGGATTTCTTACCTCCGAGCCACTGGGGAAGCCCTTTCTTTCCCTGACTGCAGAGTTTCCACCAATGTTATAGGGGCAGCTTGTGCCCTCCCGCAGTGAATTAAAACTGTTCCTGCTGGAAACAGAAGAGGAACATCCTGGAACAGCTTCTCGTTCCTTTGTGTTTCCACTGCTCCTTTGACCGAGGTTTGTTCGCAATGGGCATTTTTAAGAGCTTGTCGAGTTGTTTCTGTGCGAAGAAAGAGTCTATGAGAAGATGCATACCCCCCGGGCCGTGCAGCCCCCTGGACCTGTCACACTTCCACCAGCCTGCCAGTCTGTACAAAAACCCTCACCAATCCGTCCCCACAGGGTGGTGGCCCAGGGGGCAGAGTCAGGCTGGCACCTCTCCTCTCCCGGCAGATAAGATGCCACCTAGATTTTAGCCCTGTCCTTGCTTTGTGATTCTGCCCTGGGACCTTGTGGGTTTGAAGTTAGTCTGTCCCTTTGTTGTTGAAAGGGTGAGAATAAGGCTCCTTCCAGCTCTCTCAACTCAGGGCAGAAGCTGCAGTTCTCTCTGATGAGTTTTTTTTCTTTGAAGTTATGAATTCATGTAAAATTTTGTCAAATAGTTTTTCTGCATCTTGAAATAAGCGTATGTTTCTTTTTCTGTATTTTGTTTATATGATGAATAACACACACACACACACACGGAAGTATTGTGTATTTTTCACCACATAAACCAAATACAGGAGAAAATGGCATGAGACATATACGTATATATACTGTGATTTATCTAAAATTTGGGGACAATTTTGAGACAATAACAAACTCACAGAAACCTTGGAAGTAGAGTACAAAGCACTTGCTTTTTCTAAGCCTTTTGAGAGTAAGTTACCTACCGTTCCTCCATCATCCCTGACTATTTTAGGGTATATTTCTATAACAAGGATGCTCTTCTATGTAACCATACAAATCAACATGCCAGCACTGATACAGTACTTCATACCATCTAATACTCAGACTCTATTCAGGGTTCCCCATACCGTTTTGGTTGCATGTCTGTTTATCTCCTTTGTTCTAGAACAGCCTCTGGTCTTCCCTGGACTATGTGACTTTGATACTTTGGAAGATGACAAGCCGTTTGTTTCACGGAGTGTCCTCCAGTCTGGATTTGTCTGCTTCCTCATAATTAGATTGAGGTTCTGTCCTTCACAGGAATACTGCTGTGATCTTGTTGTGTGCTATCAGGTGGCACATAATTCCAGTTTGTTTCATAATTAATGATGTTTACTCTGACTACTTGATTAAGATGGTGTCTGCCAGCTTTCCCCATTGTAAACTTACTAACTTCTCCTTTGTAATTAATAAGCGTGTTTATGGGGAGGTATAAATACTTTGGAACCATGTATATCTTGTTCTTCATCAAGTTTTTACATGAATTCCTTAATGAGTTTCTGAAAGAACTCATGATTTTCTACTGTTCTCAGTGGACCATACCCTGCTATCATCCTTGCTCACCTCAGTGCTCAGATTGAACCCGGTCTGCCCGGTGAGGGCTCATTTGCTCTGGCTTGGTGTCTGTTGGCATGCCCCACTCTCCTTGGAGCACTTTCTTGCTTTCTGGCATAGTGGTTGCAGGCTCATCTTATGCTTTTCCTGCTCAAGACCTAGCCATTTCTCCAGGGACTTCTTGTTTCCCTTGGTGGTTTAGAAGCTAAGGTCCATGGCTTGATGTGCTTATTGCTGTTGGGGTGCTGCTACCAGCAAGTCCTCCCAAGCAGAGCTAGGAGAAATATGTACATCGAAGATACATATGCATATGTATGCATGTGTGTGTATGTCTGTGTATACACTCCCAAGTATATGCAGATGCGTTTGTTTACATTAATATTTATTTTAATCCGTCTATTTATCCATCTATCACTTTTATCATTTGTATGTGTGTGTGAATCACTCAGTCATGTCTGTAGCCCCCAGGCTCCTCTGTCCATGGAATCTCCAGGCAAGAATAGTGGAGTGGGTTGCCATTTCCTCCTCCAGGGGAATCTTCCCAACCTAGGGATCAAACCCGGGCCTCCTGCATTGCAGGCAAATTCATTACCATCTGAGCCACCAGGGAAGCCATGCATATAAAATCCGTGTATCTCTAGTATCTATTGAAAGCTACGGTTCACTCTGATGCATCCCCACATCTCAGCATTCTGTTGTCTCCATTTTCGTATTCGTGACCCTCTTCTCCAGCCACGTGAGAACACTGTGTCCCTCTTCGTATGTTTCCTTACTTGGTCCTTAAGATGCTCTTGATCTTCCTTCTTGGCCATCACTCCCTCCCCTGCATGGATGCACTCTCACCCTGCCGGTGCTCCAGGCTGCCCTCAGGGCACACCCTCCTGTGCTGCCCTGTCCAGCCCACCCCAGGGCTGCTGCCCTCCGCCACATGCCTGCCCCGCCCTAATAGCTATGGGACTGACCTGGTCAGGGAAGGAAAGGGAGGCTGAAGCACATCCACTGACTTTGAATCCATACATTTCTTGAATTTTCGCTTCATGCGTTTTCCTTCCGGCATTTTACTGAATTATTTGTGCTAATATTTTGTTTAGTATTTCTGTGACTATGTTCATGGGAACAGTTGGCCCATAGTTTTTATTTCTTATAATGTCTTTGTCAGGTTTTGGCATCAAGGTCAAAGTGGTCTCATAAGATGAGTTGGGAAGTGTTTCATCTTATCTAACTTTTGGAAAAGTCTCTCTAAGATGTGTGCCATTATGCCCCAAAATATTAAGAAGAATTCATTAAGGAAATCATCTGGGCCTGGAGGTGACTTTTGGGGAGGATTTAAATTTAAAATTAGAAGTTTTAAAATAAATGTGGAATTACTCGTATTTCTGTTTCCTTTTTAAAATCAGTTTCTAAACTTCATTTTTAAAGGATTTTTTCTATTTAATAATTTTCAAATTGATCTTCAAAAATTATTTATAATACCCTCTCATCCTCTTTTTAATATCTGTACAAGAATTTTTCATTCTTCATTTTGATAATCAGGAGCTCTCCCCTGCCCCCTTCTCTCTCCATTTCTTTTCTAGAACACTGCTTTCAAAGAGTTTGAATGTCCTTAGATTTTAAAAGAGCCATTTTGGCCTTGATTTTTCTCTCTTGTCCATTTGTTTTATGTTTTATTTTATTTATTTTATTGAAGTGTAGTGGATTCACAATATTATATTAATTTCAGGTGTACAGTATAATGATTCAGCATTTTTATAGGCTATATGCTATTAAAAGTTATAAAATAGTGAGTATAATTCCCTGTGCTGTATGATATATCATTCTGGTTGTCTGCTTTATAAACAGTGGTTTGCATCTTGTAATCACTTGTCTGTATCTTTTTCCACCGCTTTTCCCTCTCCCCACTGGAAACCACCAGTTTGTTTCTCCCAAGTGGTATTTGATTCTGTTTCTATTTTGTTATAAGCATTTGTTTGTTTATTCTTTAGATTCCACATATAAGTAATATCATACAGTTTTTGCTTTTCTCTGACTTATTTCACTAAGCAAAATTCCCTCTACATCCATCCATATTGTTGCAAATGGCAAAATTTCATTCTTTTTTTATGCCTAAACAATATTCTACTATATATAGTGGGATATATACATACACATACACACACACACACTCACACACACAGACATATTCCTTATCTGTCACCTGTTACTGGACACTCTAGATGTTTCCATACCTTGGCTATTGTAAATAAAACTTCTATGAATATTGGGGTGCATGTATCTTTTTGAATTAGTGTTTTCATTTTTTTCTTCTTTTTTTTTTGGCTGTATGCCCAGGAGTGGGATGGCTGGACCCTATGGTAGTTCTACTTTTAGTTTTTTGAGAACCTTCATAGGGTTTTGCCATAGTGGTTGCACCAATTTACTTTCTCACCCACAATGCACAAGGCTTCCCTTTTATCCACATCCACTCCAGCATTTACTATTTGTAGACTTTTTGATGATAGTCATTCTGACTACTGTGGGATGATATCTAATTGCTTTGGCTTGCATTTCTCTAATAATAAGCACTGTTGAACATCTTGTCATTTGACTGTTAGCCAACTGCATGAGTGTTTGGAAAAATGTCTGTTCAGGTCTTCTGCCACTCTTTTTTGGATTAGTTTGTTTTTGTGATATTGGATTATATGAGCTGTTTCTGTATTTTGGATATTAGCTTCTTATCTGTCATCATTTGCAAATATTTTCTCCCATTCAGTAGGCCAGCATGCTATCTGAAGAAGTCCCACGAAATCTCTCTCTGCCCTGCCCTGGGGGCAAGTGAGAGTGTTTGCTCGTCACGAGCGGGGTCCAGACTGCCCACAGCCCTCCTGTCAGTCTCAGTGGTCCTCCAGCCTGACCACGGGGCTAGTCCCTCCCTTGCAGGACTCCCAGGACTGGGATGCCCAGTCTGAGTCTCAGAGCTCACGCCCCAGGGCAGGTCTCCGCCTGTGTAATTTCCCTTTCCATCCTAGGGGTTCAGGTTCCTACCTGATCACTCTTCTTCCTTTTCCAACCAGATGACTTGTGGATCTTTCATACAACTTTGATTGTACAAGAGTCTTTCTGCCAGTCTGCAGTTTATTTTCAGTGAGGATTGCTCCACTTTTAAATGTATTTTGACGTGTTTGTGCGATGAGGTGAGTTTCACATCTTCTTACTGCACCATTTTGACTGATGTGTCCTTTTGTAGTGCATTTTAAAGTGTCTCTCTTAACTTCTTTTATTTTATGTGGGTTTAATTTACCTTTCTTCTTATAGCTTTACAAAATAGATAATTCAGTCTTGGATTTTAAGCCTTTTTTATTTACTTAAGTAAACATTTAGGCTATTAATTTCCCTGTAAGCCTGCCTTTAGCTGCATCCCACAAATTGTGTTTTATTACATTTTTATTATCCTTTAATACCAAATATTTTATAATTTCCATTGTAATTTGTTGTTTGATTCATTGGTTATTTTAAAGCATATTGCTGAGTTTCCAAATACTTGCCGACTCTTTGGTTATATTTTTGTTATTTATTTCTAGGATACTTCTTTTTGCAGTCAGAGGATATACTCTGAATGATTTCAATCCTGTAACTTCGTTGAGATTTGATTTATTTTCCAGGATATGACCAATCACTGAGCTGCCTGTATTTGACACTTTTGAACTTTTAGTTGTGAACATTGGCTCTTTTTTCTCTTGTCTTTGCAACTACAGTTTTCTCTGTCATTCTTTTGGCTGTGTTCAACCTTTTCCTCTATTAATTGTGGAGCTTCTCCAGCTTATCCTCCATGTTATTAATCAAATTTTGTGCAAGTTCCATATGATTTTTTTTTTACAACTTCTAAAGCACATTTAAGTTGAGTTATTGCATTTTCAGTTTTTATTATTTTATTCTCATATCTAGCTCCTTTTTCATTTTCCCATCCTTCCTCCTTTCTAACCTGTTGTCTTATCTTGTATATGCCTGTAAAGAATATGAATGATTTTATTCTAGTTTTCCTAAGTCTTCACATACTCTGTTCTGTACTCAATCAAAAAATACCAATCCCTTTATAGTTTATAGACATTTAAAAAATAGAGTACGTATAAAAGTGCTATATATAGAAAAGCTCTGTATAATTTTAAGGTGATGTTATTAGTAATAAGGGTGCTTCTGCTACTAATACTAATCCTTGAAAATGTACAGAATCATGGGAAACTAGCAAAGACTTAAAAACTGCAGGTGATACATCACCAACACTTTTCTCAGAGGCACAAGTATGTCTTATAATAGTACATATTTTTATACATGTTTGGTATATAAAGAGAGAAACAGGACTTGAATGTCAGGCTTAAAAATCTAGGCTTTGTTTCCTGGATTTTAGCAAAATATAGTGCTAGGTCACTGGGTAAAGCATAGGCCTGTATTCCTTCTAAAGGAATCCTCACGTCTTGCTTTTGTTATTTAATTATTGGTAGAATGGTAACCGACAATTACACAGTTAATTAACATAAGTCATCAAGATTCCATTGTTTTCTGATGGGAAATGCACGCTTATGCTCTTAGCCTGGCTGCTATGTCAGGAATGCTTATAGTTAGAGGTAACCGAGTGATTTAAGCAGGACAGGCACTGATCCCCCAGCCATGGGGTGTTGAGGCGGCGGATCTAGCTCTGCTGGTGTGGCCCTCTGTTGCCACCAGGAAAACCTAACCTTTCTTTTGCCCTCCACTCTCAGTGCCCTCTTTACTTAGTGACCCGTGGTTGTCAACTGGTTGTGAGACGTTCTGGAACCACTCTTGCTTCCAAGGTGGGAAGAACTGGGCTGGGGCTGTCCCAGCAACTACCTGCCTCTCTTGTCAGAAAACACAATCTTCCTCGGTGCTCCTCTCCCTGCCTGGCGGCAGGCTTCCTCTTACAGCTGCTGCCCGCGGGGTCTCACTGACCCCTCGATTGCAAGGGGAGGCTAGGTGTTGGGTGACAGCTCTGTGCGTTAGGACACTCCACTGAGAGCAGGCAGCTCCTGCTTTCTGTGCCCGGTTGGGACGCGTCCTGGTTTGGGTAACGAGTAGGACACATCAAGTCCATCGTGTTCTTGTTGTGGTTCAGTCGCTTAGCCGTGTCCGACCGCGACCCCATGGACTGCAGCACGCTGGGCTCCCCTGTCCCCTGCTACCCCCCAGAGCTTGCTCAAATTCATGTCCACTGATTCGGTGATGTCTACCCATGTCATGCCTAACCCTCTCATCCTCTGCTGCCCTTTCTCCTTTTGCCCTCAATCTTTCCCAGCATCAGGGTCTTTGCCAATGAGCCAGCTCTTCACATCAGGTGGCCAAAGGATTAGAGCTTCAGCTTCAGCATCAGTCCTTCCAATGAACATTCAAGGTTGATTTCCTTTAGGATTGACTGGTTGGATCTCCTTGCAGTCCAAGGGACTCTCAGGAGTCTTATCTAGCACCACAATTTGAAACCATCAGTTCTTCAGCGGTCAGCCTCCTTTATCGTCCAACTCTCACATCCATACGTGACTATTAGAAGAACCACAGGTTTGACTCTATGGACCTTTGTTGGCAAAGTGATGTCTCTGCTTTTTAATACGCTGTCTAGGTTTATCATAATTCACTGTGTCACTTATGGAAAATTCAAAAATCTAACCTCTAATCTAAGGGAAACGGGTCTTCATGAAAAGGCATGTGCGACTTTGCATACAGTGGACCTTCTGCTCCATATGGCGGGCAAGGTGACTGCCCTCTGTGCCTGCCACATAGCCTGCTGCCCTGCACCCTCCACGATAGCACCCAGGAGGCGGTGCTGGCCAGACCCAGGCTCTGCGCTCTTGGCCATTGCTCCACGCTGCCTTGAAGATGCAGGGGAGAGGCGGGGAGGAAAGAAGTGGGGCTCTGCTGCCTCCAGCTCCCAACTTCGCATGAAGGATGGCTTCTCTCGCCAACTCTTGAGTGGGAATCAGAAGCTCTTGGGTCTCATGATTTCAACCCTGGCTGGACATTTCAGGAGATGCTTTTCATCTCACAACATTTAAAATTTTTGGTTGTCTCTCTTACATAAAATTCCCCTTTTCACTGTATTTCCCCCCAGATTTTCTCACTAAAAGATAATGTAATGTCAATTGTCCTGATCACAAACAAAATTAATTTGCAAATAAAAAGAGCCCTTGTCACATGGCACACAATCATCTGATCCCCCTCTTCAGTGTATGATCTCCAGCTCTCTGACTGCTCTGTTTTGGTTCTCAATTACTTTCTATTTACATAAAGTCTGTGGATTATCAAGGTCCCAGCAAAGGTAGGTGCTGAATAAATAAAGGAGAATCCTTGTCTCATCCAGTGAGGTTGTCTCTCTCCCCCATCTTTGGAGAAGGACAAAGAGGGAAGGCTGCCACTTCTTCTGTGCCTGGGTCCCCAACATGAAATCTGAGTCCCATGCGGCAAGTGTGCCAGTAAGTTCTGTGGCGGACACGTTTGATGAAGGTTTGCAGCACCTCGGGCGCTGAATTGTACCTGTATCCATCCCACTTCCCACTCGTAGGGAAGGTGAAAGGGAACACCAAGGGGGCAAATCTGCTTTATTTGCTTAAACAAGAGACAAAAGCAAACTTGCTTCATGCTGGGGTGAAATACTCTTCCTCAGCTTGGTGCTTCCCTGGATGTTCTTGAACAGAGCATCGAGGCGTTTCTGAGTGTGGGAATTAGCAGGAGAAATTGGATAAAGAAGGATGGGGCTGCACCTTTGGCTTCAAAAAATGCCCAGCGAAGTCAGTGGCTTTGTCACCAAGAAAGGTCCTGGACGAAGGACTCCTTTTGAGGACGGCACCTTCGATCGATGTCTGCCTGTCCACTTAGAGGCATGGCTGAGTGCTGTGCCTGAAGCGGTGTTGCTTGGCCAGTGACCAAGGATTGTTCTGATACATAAAGGGAAGGTTGCCATGTGACATCTCACGGAGCGAGTGGACTGTGGAGCCCCCAGGCTGGGCCTGGGTAAGATAGGCGCCCTCTGGACTTCTTTCTCTCTGGTGCCCTTCTTTCAAACAGTTGCTCAAATGGAGATTTAGCCAATTAATTCCCTTAGAACACTTCCATACTTGAAAATATAGCATTTTTCTGCCCTTATTTATTTCAAAGGAAGAGGGAGAGTTCTCAAATTTCTCAAGATTCGAAGGAGTGAATCTCTAATGGCGGAATCTTGGGTGGGTGGACTAGAGATTTGAGGTCATTATTCAGTTCCAGTCAGCAATCTGTCTAATTCACTCAGGAACGTCCTGTGGGGCGGGGAACCTCATGCTAAGTAATTTCCTACATGAAACATGGATACAGTTATCACTCCTCCAGGAGTGGTCACCAGGGCCTCAGGCTTCTGCAAAGCCTGCAGCAGTGGGAGGGTCATGTCTGGTGGTGGTTGGAGCCTGGGTGTGGAATAGGATCAGAACTCTCTTTGTTAGAAAACAAGACATCTGATTTCTATATGTGTGTGTAACACTTCAGTCTAACTAGACCCCATGAATACAAGGAATTGCCCCTTTTTGTGTTTTTCTTCTGAGTGTTCCTCAGGCCCAAGTACAGGGCTGAACACATCTGAGTTGTGTGGCCGTATTGTGATCCTTCTGTAGACCCATGTGGTCTTCGGCGTGATTTATGCCAACCGTCCATCCGTGGTTTGACTCTGCAGGGACATGTCTGCAGAGTGCTTTATAGCAGCAGACTGATCACGGTTGTGGCCACCGGAGCTGGACAGCCTGTGTGGCTTCCTAGTTGGGTGCCTTTAGGAAGGTCACATGATCTCTGTGTTTAATTTTCTCATTGTCTGCATCTGTGTGCACGCTCAGTTGTGTCCGACTCTTTGCGATCCCATGGACTGTAGTCCACCAGGCTCCTCCGTTCATGGGATTTCCCAGGCAGGACACTGAAGTGGGCTACCATTTTCTTTCCCAGGAGCTTTTGCCGACACAGAGGTTGAACCCGTGTCTCTTGCGTCTCCTACGCTGGCAGGCGGATTCTTTACCACTGCGCCACCTGGGAAGCCCTTCTCATCTATAAATGGAATAAGAAAAGTCCTCACCTCATATGGCTTTATAAAAATTAAATATATTAATATTTGTAAAGAACCTAGGACAATGTTGAGAAATACCATGTCCTGTGTCCAGCCTTTATCTGAACATCTCCATCTGGAAAGTCCTGCTCTCTTGAAAGGAATCTTGGATGCTAGAAATTTCTCTTCAGTATTCAACAGAAGGGTCTTTGCTTTTAATTTTTCTTTGTTTGCCCTGCTTCTGCTAGGTGAGGCCACGGGTGGTGTTTAGTTGGTCTCCTCCATGCCGACCCTCTGGTCGTATGAAGATGAAACAAGTATGGAGATAGGAAGCTTCTCTTTAACCATCTGGATCACATTCTGAGATGCCTTCCGCTTGTGCCCATCTTAATGGGTGGAGCTGGTTGCAGCATGGCTCTAGAGATGGTCTCTAGAGAGCATTGTCACCCCCTCCCGACGCCCCCCCTGCCCTCTGCTTCCCTTAGGCAGGCTTACAGCACGGCAGCTTTGCAGCTTTTTGTTTGTTTGTTTGTTTGTTATTATTGTTATTCTTTTTACCCCAGCAGACTTTCATTTATTTATTTTATCACAGGCCTCATTGGTGCTCTTTTTCTAGAATGAGAAGTGCTATGAACAGTTAGAACAAAGCAAATATTTCACTATCAAATAATTCAAAGATTGTTTTTACCATCAACATCTATGAGATGATTTCTCACTGAAATGCTGAGAATCATCATCAAATTTTCCTTTTGTTCTCCATCTTCCAATCTCAAGTACTACACACTGATAAAAATGTCTAAAGTGTCACGAGAATATAGTTTAAATTGCCCAAGTTCATTACTCTTAAATTCTTTAGCAGTTATCTACATATGCATTTATTTCTATTACTTTACATATGTATATATACAATTACTTATCTTTATTATAAACTTATTTTATAATTCTGTGTTTACAACTATTACTGAAATAAAGCACAAACTACATTACTTTGAGTTGAGGCTCAATTCAGCTTGTCTGTCCTAAGCTGATTTGCAAAGCTGTGGATTCTAAGGAGTTAAGGCGCTGACCTGAAAGTCATTTGCTTAAGGACGGGGAGCCAGGGAATGTGGTCTGTCCACCTCTCCTCAGGGCCTGCCCGCCCTGGCTTTCTAGAATATCCCGGATCCATTGCTCCTGTTGCATGTTACTGCTTTCATCCTAGTTAGGGTCCTTGTCCCTTCCTTCCTAATAACCGTCAGCTCACATGCCGCCTCTTTCATGCCACTGTCCCCTGTGGGCCAGATGGGATTCATCTCTCTTGGCTCTTTGTATTTCTTTAGTATTTTGTTTCTCTATTGTATTAGATTTCTGTTTCCTGCTTTGTTACAGTTATTACCATCTGTTCGCCCCAGTTGGGTGGTAAGATCCTTGGAGATGGGAACAAAGTCTCCTTGTTCCGTCCATGTCCCCTCCCGGCTCCTGGCACAATGACTGCTCAGTGAGGGAACAGTGGAAGGGACTCCAGGAGGCCCCGGGTCCAGCCGTCAGGTGTCGGGGTGCGTTTCCTAGATGAACCACTCAGCCTCTCCAAGGAGCCCAGTGACCTGCCCGTCACAGGGTTAACAAGTAGGAGGACTGTGGGCAAGTTTAGATTAACCTCATTTATCTTCTATTTGCACATTTTAGGCTAATTTTCAATTATCAAGTCTCTGCGGTTCCCAGACACTGGAGCTGCTGCCATGTAGACCTACCGCTGGTGCAGCTGATAAAAAAAAAAAAATGATGTGTCCTTGAGGTTGGACTCCTCGTCCACAATAGCTTGCTGGGTTCAACAGCATAATGGCTGTGGACCCAGCGTGAATGACAGCACGTCGGGGATGTAATGGCCAGTGGTGGCCCTGTTGATTATTACCTTGTGTTTGACACACTTGAAAAGTAAGAAGCTCCCAATTTGTCCTCCCTTCAACCACGGAGGCTGTAATTTCATCATTTCAGGCCTCTTCTCGGGAAGGATATTCCTGGGATGTCACTCCTAGTCACCTGGACGCTCTCATTAGCGTGTGATTGCCACCAGCCCTTCTGGGAGGACCCGTTGCCTTGTCTGCCGTGTGTGCTTTTCTTTCTTCTGGTGGCTTTGATCACGGCACGTGTCACCTGTCCTGGAGTGTGCAGACATTCTGATGGTTCAGACCACAGCATGTACCGCTGGGCGACGGCTGTGTAGACCCCAAGGGCCCAGCTGTGTGCGCCGAGCTCTTTTCCGTGACGAGCTTTCCCGGATGAGTGGTGGATCTGGAAATTGCAGTAATGACTCATCTCGGTGAAGTCCGCTTTGGCTCCGGCCCTCTTTGCTTTGGCTGTGTTATCTGTAGCTTTAGAACTCCCACTAAAGGAGCAGAATTATCTAAATTTCCATTTGACATTTTCCTTTACAATTGTTTTGACATCTCCATTTATAAATTTCTTTTCTTGTTAAAGCTAGATTGGAAAAGTGGATTTCTAGACAAGTCTTGCCTGGCTTGAAGCCTGAGGGTGGGTGCTCAGCTCGTTTAATTGGGGAGCATCTAATCCAGTTATCATCCATCAGTAAGGACAACCCAGTGTGTTCCGAATTCCAGAGGGCTCTCTCCCAGGCTCCAGAATGCTTCTCTGCTGATTTCCCTGGGAGACCAGGTTAGGCCCACATGCCCGAGTTCCACATGGTCCTAAACTCCCCCTCTCCCTTCAGGAATCAGGGAAAACTTCTGTTTGTGTGATGAAGGCTCACTTGCTCAGCAGCTCACAAACCCCCAGGTATCATCACAGGGTGTGAGGTGGGGCTCTGCTTACATACCAGGGACAGAAAAAAAAAAACCTACCTGCTCTGTCCAGGTCACAGAGACCTTGATTCCAATGACTAACACTAGTGACAACTGTATTGCCTTGTTTAAATTCCTTCCAGTGAATCAACCATTTAAGACTTGCTGATATCATCTGAGCAGCTGGTTTATGACTTGTATTGTGTAGCTTGGAGTCTGTTTTGCTTCATTTTAAGTGTATTCTCCTCTACTATGATAGGATAATTGCATTCTCCCCCCCAAAAAACTGTTTTTATAAAAATTTACATTGTAGGAATAAATATTTCAATGGGGGAAAAAGTTAGAGGTTAGATATGGGCTTATAGTAATTCTTTTTCCTGCTGGAATTTTAACAATAAAGTTATTATTGCTATGCTGAAACTCCAATACTTTGGCCACCTGATGCAAAGAGCTGACTCATTAGAAAAGACCCTGATGCTGGGAAAGATTGAGGGCAGGAGGAGAAGGGAACGACAAAGGATGAGATGGTTGGATGGCATCACTGACTCAGTGGACACGAGTTTGGGTAAACTCTGGGAGTTGGTGATGGACAGGGAGGCTTGGCGTGCTGCAGTTCATGGGGTTGCAAAGAGTCGGACACGACTGAGTGACTGAACTGAACTGAACTGATACTTAGGCAAAAGAGAGATAAAAATGCTTTATTTTTTTTCAATCTTAGCATGTGGAAGTCTCCCATTTCTCTGTATCACCTGACAAATTTGCTGGTGGCAAATGTGGTCTGGGGTCATTGTTTAATGATTCTTTAAAGCACCGAGTTTCTCAGAAGAAACACTGTGTGCTCTTGCGCCTCCAGAGGTTTCTGTTGTCTGCCTGCTGATGGTTTCTTTTCAGATACTAATACATTGCATCCCTAATTACTAATATTGACGTTGCATCCCTAATTACTAGCATTGAATCTGCCTGCTCCCTGACTTCAGACTATACTACAAAGATACAGTAATCAAAACAGCATGATACTGGCACAAAAAGCAGACACATAGATCAAAGGAAAAAAAGAGAGCCCAGAAATAAACCCACTCACCTATGAGTAGTTAGGGCTTCCCAGGTGGCGTTAGTGGTAAAGAACCTGCCTGCCAATGCAGGAGATGCTGGAGATGGAGGTTCAATCCCTGGGTTGGGAAGATCCCCTGGAGGAAGTCATGGCATCCCACTCTAATATTCCTGCCTGGAGAATCCCATGGACAGGGGAGCCTGATGGGCTACAGTCCATGGGGTCGTAAAGAATTGGACAGGACTGACGTGACTTAGCATGCGTGCGTGATTAGTTAACCTAACAAAGGCGAGTATACAGTAGGGAAAAGAGAGTCTCTTCCGTAAGTGGTGCTGGGAAAACTGGACAGCAGCAATAAGATTAGAATGTTTGATCACACCATATACAAAAAACAAACTTGAAATAGATTAAAGACCTAAATTTATCATCTGAAACCATAAAACTCCTAGAAGACAACACGGGCAGAAGACACTTTGACATAAATTCTAGCAATATTTTTGATCTGTCTCTAAAATAAGGAAAATAAATAAAAGCAAAAGGTGAACAAATGAGACATAATCAAACTTGAAAGCTTTTGCACAGCAAAGGAAACCATCCATAGCAACAAAAGACAACCTAGTGAATGAAAGAACGTATTTGCAAGTGATATGATAGGTAAAGGGTTAATAACCAAAATACATAAACAGCTGAAAAAACAAAAATACCAAGAAAACAAACTACCCCAATTAAACAAAAAGGCAGAAGATCTGAACAGACATTTTTCCAAAGAAGACAGTACAGAGGGTTAACAGTCATGTGAAAAATTTAAGGTGCACAATGGGATTATCTGATGCGTGTGTACGTAGTGAAATGTTTACCACAGTAAGGTTAGGTAATGGATGTTTCGTCTCACGTAATTACCATTTTGTGGTTACAGTGAGAACATTTACGATCTACTCTCAGAGCAACTTTTAAGCATACAGAGCAGTGTAAGTGTGTAATGCGGTGACTGCAGTGCTGTTAACTGTAGGCACTGTGCTGTGCGTTATGCTTCTCGAAAGTTTGTGCCCTTTGACCAACACCTCCACATTTCCCCCGCCTGCAGCCCCCGGCAACCATCAGTCCAGTCTCTGTTCCTATGATTTCGTCCTTTTTAGATTCTTCGTGTGAGGATGGAGGCTGGGATCTCCTACCCCGCCACCTTGGTGACCTCTAAATCTTACGGTTCGTCCTTAAGTCGACATTTACAAACATCGAAACACACACACACTAACTGTACAATTCTGACAAACAGATGGAGTCATTTGTGGGGATTGTCACTTCCAGTCACTGTGAATGAAGCTGCCATGAATATTCTTCGACACTCTTTTGGGACATAGATTTTAATTTCTCTTAGACAAATACAGAGTAGGTTTAACTTTATGAATAAATCTGTTGAAACTTTTCCAAAGTGGTTGTAATAGTTTCTGTTTCACCCAGAGTTCTTGTTGCTCCATTTCTTGGTCAGTATTTGGTTTTATCAGTCTTATTAATTTTCACCATTCTAGGGCATGTAGTGATATCACATTGCAGTTTTAATTTGCATTTCCTTGATGACAAGAGATGCTGAGCACTGGTTTGTGCGGTTACTGACCATTCATACTGCTCTGCTTGTGAAATGTCTATTCAATTATTATTTTGCCCATATTTTAATTTAGTTGGACTGTTCGTCTTTCTATTATTGAGTTGTAGGAGTCATTGTGTACTTCGAATATGTCCTTTGTCAGACAAATGTTTTGCAAGTATTTGTGGTTTGCCTATTCATTTTAATGGTGTCTTTTGATGAGCATCAGTTTTTAATTTGGGTAAGTCTAATTCATCATTTTTCTCTTCATGGCTCTTGCACTTTGGGTTCTGTCTAATAAATCTTTGCCTGTAGGTTGCAACAGTATTCTCTTATATTTTCTTCTAAAAGCTTTATAGATCTGTGGTATACAAAGATATATAGATCTGTGATTCGTTTTGAAATTTTTTTGTTATGATGTGCAGAAGCATGGGGGTTCAAAATTAATTTTTTTCTCTGTGGATGTCAGTTGTTCCATTACAGTTTGCTGAATTTAACTGTCCTCTTGAATTGTTTGGTGTGCTTGTGAAAAGCCTATTGACCGTATGCATGTCATCTATTTCTGTACTCTGTTCCCTCCATCTGTCTCCTTTTGTACCAGTGCTACACTGTCAGGGTTCCTGAAGCCTCGCAGAAAACCTGGAATTTAGGTAGTAAAATCCTCAGCTTGATTTTGCTTTTTCAACATTGTTTGGACTTTTCTGGGCCCTTTGTATTTCCATATAAATTTTTGAATCGACTTGTCAATTTCTATAAAAAAGACTGGGGGAACATGAATAGGATTGCACTGAATCTATAAATGAATTGACAGAGAATATACCCTAATAATATTGATTCTTCTAATCCATGACTATAATGTATCTTTCCAAATATTTGGATCTTTTAAAAATTTCTCACAGAAAAACTTTGTAGTTTTAAGTATAGAGGTTCTTATGTGTTTTGTTAAACTTACTCCCAAATATTAAACATTTTGGAAGCTATTGTAAATGGAATTATATTTTTAAGTTTCAGTTTCGAATTGTTCCTGCTAAAATGTAGAAATAGTAATTGATTTTAAAACTTTATAGTGTTGTAACTAACATAAAATTTCATATATTGAACTTTTGAAACTTTTGACATCTGTATACACTTGTGTAGCCAATACCCATCATGATCAAGATAATGAACACATAGGACTTTCCTGGTAGTTAAGTCTCTGTGCTTCCACTTCAGGGGGCTTGGGTTTGATCCCTTGTCAGGGAACCAAGATACTGGATACCACTCACGGCCAAAAAAAAGATAACAGACACTCCCACCACTCCTAAGAGTTTCATTGCACACCTGTGTAATCTTTTCTTCCTCCTCCCTGCTGCCACCCTTACACACCCCTCCCCATCTCAAGAAACTACTGATCTGCTTTCAGCCACCATACCTTCAGTTCAGTTCAGTTCAGTCACTCAGGCGTGTCCGACTCCTTGCGACCCCATGGACTGCAGCACATCAGGCTTCCCTGTCCATCACCAACCCCTGGAGCTTGTTCAAACTCATGTCCATGGAGTGAGTGATGCCATCCAGCCATCTCATCCTCTGTCGCCCGCTTCTCCCCTTGCTTTCAATCTTTCCCAGCATCAGGGTCTTTTCCAGTGAGTCAGTTCCTGATGGGAGAGACTGACTGAGGGGGAAACTGGATCTTCTTCTGATGGGTGGGGCCATGCTCAGTAAATCTTTAATCCAATTTTCTGTGGATGGGCTGGGCTGTGTTCCCTCCCTGTTGTTTGACCTGAGACCAAACCCATTTGAATGCAGAGAAGAGTGGCAAGAATACACCCAGAGCCCCTGCCCTCGTGGCAGGCCACTGCTGACCCGTACCTCTGCAGGAGACACTCAGGCACTCAAAGGCAGGTCTGGCTCAGTCTCTGTGGGGACTCCTGGTGCGCACAAGTTTCTCTGAGCCCTGCCCTCCAAGCAGGTCAAAATGGCAGAGTAGAGGGAGGTGCACTCATCTTCTGTGAGAACTCCAAAATTACAACTCACTGCTGAACAACCATTGACAGGAGAATGTGGGATCCCACCAAAAGAGATAGCCCATGTCCAAGGGTAAAGGAGAAGCCCTAGCAAGATTGTAGGAGGGGCAAAATCTGGAAAACTCAGTAGTGGCCAGAAAAGGTCAGTTTTCATTCCAATCCCAAAGAAAGGCAATGCCAAAGAATGTTCAAACTACCACACAATTGCATATGCTAGCAAAGTAATGCTCAAAATTCTCCAAGTGAGGCTTCAACACTACGTGAACCAAGAACTTTCAGATGTTCAAGCTGGTTTTAGAAGAGGCAGAGGAACCAGAGATCAAATTGCCAGCATTTGTTGGATCGTTGAAAAAGCAAGAGTTCCAGAAAAAAAATCTACTTCTGCTTTATTGACAATGCCAAAGCCTTTGACTGTGTGGATCACAACAAACTGGAAAATTCCTCAAGAGATGGGAATACCAGACCACCTCACCTGCCTCCTGAGAAATCTGTATGCAGGTCAGGAAGCAACAGTTAGAACTGGACATGGAACAACAGACTGGTTTCAAATAGGGAAAGGAGTACGTCAAGGTTGTATATTGTCACCCTGCTTATTTAACTTATATGCAGAGTATATCATGAGAAATGCCAGCTGGATGAAGCACAAGCTGGAATCAAGACTGCTGGGAAAAATATCAATAACCTCAGATATGCAGATGACACCACCCTTATGGCAGAAAGTGAAGAAGAACTAAAGAGCCTCTTGATGAAAGTGAAAGAGGAGAGTGAAAAAGTGGGCTTAAACTTCAACGTTCAGAAAACTAAGATCATGGCATCTGGTCCCATCATTTCATGGGAAAAAGATGGGGAAACAATGGAAACAGTGAGAGACTTTATTTTTGGCAGCTCCAAAATCACTGCAGATGGTGATTGCGGCCATGAAATTAAAAGACACTTGCTCCTTGGAAGAAAAACTATGACCAACCTAGAAAGCATATTAAAAAGCAGAGACATTACTTTGCCAATAAAGGTCCATCTAGTCAAAGCTATGGTTTTTCCAGTAGTCACATATGGATTTGAGAGTTAGACCATAAAGAAAGCTGAGCGTGGAAGAATTGATGCTTTTGAACTGTGGTGTTGGAGAAGACTCTTGAGAGTTCCCTGGACTGCAAGGAGATCCAGTCAGTCCATCCTAAAGGAAATCTGTCCTGAATATTCATTGGAAGGACTGATGCGGAAGCTGAAACTCAAATACTTTGGCCACCTGATGCTAAGAACTGACTCATTGGAAAAGACCGTGATGCTGGGAAAGCTTGAAAGCAGGAGGAGAAGGCGATGACAGAGGATGAGATGATTGGATGGCATCACCAACTCGACGGACATGAGTTTGAGCAAGTTTCTGGATTTGGTGATGGACAGGGAAGCCTGGTGTGCTGCAGTCCATGGGGTTGCAAAGAATTGGACATGACTGAGCGACTGAACTGTTGTTGTTATTTTCTTATGATTGAGTTTTGAGAGTGTTTTATTCATTCTCAGTTTAAGTCCATAACTAGGCATGTGATTTGGAAATATTTTCTCCCAGCATGTGGCTCAGGTTATCATCATCTTAACAATGTCTTTCACAGAACAATTTTTTTTTAATGTTTGAAATCTGATTTATCAATTTTTTTTCTTCCAGGGATCTTGCTTTTGGTCTTAAAGATAAGAAATCATTTCATATACAAAGGCCACAAAGATTTCTTCCATGTTTTTTATTTTCCCACAAAGTTTTATAGTTTTAGGATTTTATTTAGGTCTATGATCCACTTTGAGTTAATTTTTGTATGTAGTGAGAGATAGGGATCAAAGCTTATGTTTTGCATCTAGGCAGCCAGTTGTTTCAATGCCATGTTTTGGACTATATTCTTCTTTTCAAAGTTTCTTTGTCTATATTCAGGCCTTTACATTTCCATATGAATTTTAGACTTGGTTTGTCAATTTCCACAGAAAAACATTCTGAGGTTTGGATTGGGATTTGCTTTGAATCTTAAGATCCATTTAAGAAGAATGAATGTATTAACAATATTGAGGTTTCTAAACTAGGAGCATGATGTATTTACCCCTGTATTTAGGTTAATTTTCTCTGTAAATAGCTGCAGCAGCAGTAGTTCTTATTGTGCATGACTTGTGTATCTTTTGTTAAAATTTTTCCTAAGTATTTCATTTGTTCTGATGCTATTATAAATTCTATTGTTTTATACTTCTAATTTACAATGGTTTATCAATAATATATACAGTAAAAACTGATTTTCATATACTGATCTTATATATTGAAACTTTGGTAAATAAAATGATTTTTTCTAGTATCTTTTTTAAATTGGTAGGTTTAATGAGGTCTTCTACATAAACAATTTTATCATGTATGATTAATACAGCTTTATTCTTTCCTTTTAATAGGCATGCCTTTAACTCTTTATTTTCTTGTCTGATTTCAATGGTTACAAAATTCTATAAAACATTGAATAGACTTGGTAGGAATGAACATTCTTGTGTCATTTATGATCTCAGCAGGAAAACATTCAGTCTTTCATTAGTAATTATGAGGTTAGATTGAATTTTTTCATTGATGTCTTTTTTCAGTTGAAAAACTTCTATTCTATTCCTCGTTGCTGAAAGTTTTAATCAACAATATAAGCTGGATTTTGTCAAATGTTTTTCTGCATCCTTGAGATGATTTTTTTATTTTAGCTGTTACTATATTTAATTATATTTTAATATTGATTTTAAAATGTTAAACCAACCTTTCCTTTCTGGTATAAACTCCATTGGGTCATAATATATTATTTATTTGTGTAATCAACATACTAAAATTTTAAGAACTTTTCATATTTATTAATGAGGATATTGGCTTATAACTTACTTTGTGATGCCTATGCCTCACTTTCATTTTAGGGAGTTTTATTAATATGAATTTAATTTCTTTGATTGAAACAAGCTCTTCAGAATTTCTCTTTCATTAGTGTTAGTTTGAGTATTGGCAAACAAATATCATATATTAAAATGCTTCCTTCAGGACTCAGATAAGTAAAGAATCTGCCTGAAGTACAGGCGACTCAGGTTCGATCCCTGGGTTGGGAAGATCCCCTGGAGAAGGGAATGGCTACCCGTTGCAGTATTCTTGCCTGGAGAATCCCATGGGCAGAGAAGCCTGGTAGGCTACAGTCCGTGGGGTCGCAAATAGTTAGACACAACTAAGCGACTGACACTTAACTAACTTAACTTATCATATATTAATGCATATACATGGAATCTAGAGAATGACACTGATGAACCTATTTGCAGGGTAGCAATAGAGATGCAGACATAGAGAGCAGACTGGTGGACGCAGCAGACTGGGGTGAACTGAGAGAGGAGCGTGGAAGCATATACACTGTGCTGTGCTTACTCGCTCAGTCCTGTCTGACTCTCTGCGACCCCGTGGGCTGCAGCCCACCAGGCTCCTCTGTCCACGGGGATTCTCCAGGCAAGATACTGGAGTGGGCTGCCGTGCCCTCCTCCAGGGGACCTTCCCAACCCAGGCATCAAACCCAGATCTCCTGTGTTGCAGGCAGATTCTTTACCATCTGAGCCACCAGGGAAGCCCAAGAGTACAGGAGCGGGTAGCCTATGCCTTCTCCAGGGGATTCTGCCCGCCCAGAAACTGAACCGGAGTCTCCTTTTAACCAGCTGAATTACTAGGGAAGCCCAAACATGCATATTACCACATGTAGAACAGGTAGGCAGTGGGAATTTCATGTATGACTCAGGGCTCTCAAACGGTTACTCTGTGACAACTCGAGGGGAAGTGCGGGCTGGGAGGTACAAGAGGGCAGGGACATGTGTATACCTGTGGCTGAGTCAGACTGATGGACGACGGAAACCAACGCAATATTGTAAAGCGACTATGCTCCAGTTAAACATAAAATTTTTAAATTAAAAGAAATACATAAAAAGTTGTTTATACCATTCCCTTATTATTCCTGTAATGTCTACAGCCTTTTTATTATGTTTCTTCTTTTATTACTGTTAAGGCTGACTAGTTTTCTCTTTTTTCTTTCCTTGATCAATCTTGCAATAGGTTTATCAATTTTATGAATCTTTTCAAAGGATCAATTTTTAACTTTGTACTTCTCTTTGTAGCTTTTTCTGTTTTCCATTTTATTGATTTCTGTGTTTATCTTTAGATTTTTTTCTTTTGATTTACTTTAATTTTAGGTTACTCAACTTGTATAGGTTTTTAACATAGAAGAAAGAAAGAAAGAAACTTGATTTTATGTTTCTTTTAACATAGAAACTTGATTTAAATTCCATTTAAATATTTTTCTAATATCAACATTTAAAGGTAGAAATGGTCTCCTTATTTTTGCCTTGGCTATAAACTACAAATTTGATATTTTGCATTTTATTTATATTTAGTTTGAAACATTTTCAAATTTTCTGTTTGATTTCTTCTTTGAGCCACAGGTTTTATAGAAATGTACTGTTCAATTTTCAAATATTTGAGGCTTTAAAAAGGTATCTTACTGTTTTACATTGTCACTGTAATTCCACTGTGATGAAAATATATACTATATGTGATGTTTTTTCGTATGTGTCAAGACTTTTTTGTACCCCCAGTGTGTGGTCTCTGTTGCTGAAAATTCTATATGCAGTTGAAAAAATTACTTTTCATACATGTCACTCTATGGTCTATGCTTGTGAGATCTATTATTCACTGATGTTTAGTTGTTCTATGGATCACTGACAAGAGGTTGTTGATACCTTCGACTGAGATTGTTGACTTGCCTATTTTTCTTTCTTTTTTTCTCACAGTTTTTGCTTCATATATTTTAAAGTGAGCATGCAGCTTTATAATTATTATGTATTTCTGATATGCTGACACTTTTATCATTATAAAATGTTCTCCTTAGTCTCTGGTAATATTACTTTTCTTAAAGCTTTTTTTATTGATGTTACTAAGTAACATATAGTGAAGGATGTTCTGCCTGATGTAGTAAGTTCATCTTTTTTATGTTTACTATCATACGGTTCATGTTTACCTATTTTTACTTTCAGCTGCTTGTGTCTGTATATCTTCTTCTCTTTAAAGAGAGAGAAAACCACATCTATTCTAGCCATAATATAGTTGAGTCTTGGTGCTTTTTCATTCCCAGTCTGCTTTTTAGTTGGAGATTTTAGTCCATTTACATTTATTGTAACTATTACGTAGTTGGATTCAGGCCTGCCATTTTGCTATATTTTTTCCTATTTGTTCCATCTGTTTTGAAGAATAGGTGGGAGTGAATATTTGTTGGATTATAGGATTGGTGGTGGGAAGATGACAGACTTGAGTTTGATCCCTGTATTCTCCATGGAGCATGTGGCAAGGTTGTCAGAGGAGTGGACAGTGGAAGAAAAAATGTCAGAAGTTTGAAGAGAGAAAAGAATGTATGAAATTTATTGTGGTGAGTGAGAAAGTGAGCCTTCTAGAGGACAAAGTAGGTTGTGAGGTTTATTTAGTGTCCATTCATTTATTCTTTTGTCATGCATTAATTCAGTAAATATTTGAATGTCTCCTTTGTGGGGGAAAACAGACATGGACATGCTCCTGTGAGAGTTTTGCTATCATTAGATATTGGTGAAATAATCTCAGTAATATATGCAATAAGATTATAAGCTAGAAGGACAAGTGCAGTGAGATAATAGAAATGGTTGATTTTACAGGAATGTACAGCAGAAAAACTTGACCTTGAGTAGGTGTAAGGAATCATTTGCTGGAGCCAGTTGCCCTTGAGCTGAGCTCTCAAGTTGGTAGGCTAAACCCGATAGTGGTTGGTGGGAGTGTGGTCAGGTGAAAAACATAGTGGGCTGGTATGCTGCAGGGGCAGAGAGGATGAGTGCTGGAGGAGCAGACTGTACTGGCATGGCTGGACTGCAGAGAGCAGAACAGGGCATGGAGAAGGGAGACAGGGGTGGCAGCTCAGGGCTACACAGTGCGACAGCCCTACAGATTGTGATCGAGCTTTTGTAACAGGAATGACTTTGAAATGAAACCAGTCAGCTTGTTGTGTGATGTGCTTCTCCTTAAATCATCAAAACCTTCTTTGATGTACATTAAATAGAACTGATGAGATTGGGCTATAATGAATTATCACAGCAATACACAAAGCGAGTCGTTGCCAAGTTTTCTTACACTCCATTTTATTCCTATTTGAGGGAAAAGGTAACTAGAGAACATCAGGCATTGCTTCCAGGTTTCAAAGTGGCTTCCATCCAGCCACAGGGAGGCTCACAGCAGAAAACCAGATGTTCAAATAAAGACCTCAGTGGACAAATATGGCTGCTGCGCATTACACAAATACATGATGGAAATCTTTCATGGTGTTTAGGCTTTAAAGTATTTGTACGAATGCCTCCATTCTTGCAGAAGCACCGAAGAGAGGAGTTTAAATGCATTTGTTAGGCATGGTTGTGCCTTCCCACCTAGTGTTAGCCAGTACAAGTGGAAAAGTAGAATAATGGGATTGTTGACTCAAAGCTTTTGCCGAGTGCCTTCCAGGTGCACCCGTGGTACTCAGTACCACGGACGTGACAGTGAGGGATGCGGAGACAAAGCCGACAGAGTCTCCCCTCTGTACGGGAAGGTCGACTTCAGAAGGGGCTGTGGCGATGCTGAAACCAGAGGGAGGTTCAGGCAGATTGTGGACAACAGAGAAAGAGAGGTGCTCCTTAGGGGCCGGCGGGGGGTCCTCGAGATTTCTATGTCCTCTTTTTTCTTTCCACAGCTAAAACTTTTTTTTGCTCTGAGTTTTTCTTATGGATAGAAAAATTCAATTAATCATAAAAAGCAAGTACCCAACGTAAGATTTACCCTCTTCACAGACTTTTAAGTGTACAGTGTTGTGTTGTCTCCAAGTACATCAAGTTGTAAACATTAAATTATCTACAGCTTTTTGTATGTCAATCGGACCTCGATGAAGTAGTGAAAAAATGGCAGGCTCAGCTTGTTATCTATGCTTTTATATTTTTTGGTTCAACAAATATTTATTGAATTTATATTATGTTTAATGTCCCGTCCTGCAGGATGGTGCTCGCCCCTGTTAACAGGAAGAAACGGGTCACGGAGAGTCAGGGGGAAAGAAAATTGTGCCCATGGCAGTTGTTTCCACTTTTTTTAGATCATCTCAGATAAAACCCTGTGTGCAGTGCCCTTGGACACATGAGCCACTTCTTTAGTCATACGGGCTGCCACAGGAACACTGCGATCTCCTGGAGCCCGCCCTGTTTGGATTTCTCTGTTAAGAGTTAAAACTTGGAAAAGCAGCCCATGCCTGGGAAACTCTGCAGACAAATTCTTGGGTTGGAAATGCACATTAGTGGATTCTTTAATACAAAAACATAATACTTTAAATTGTACTTTGGACATGATGTCCACTTTTTTGGCTCAACAAACAAACCCGAAATTGTTTTTAGCTTTCTGCTCTGGCATTCACGAAGTTTTGCCTAAAGCCCTTGGAGATTTGCTGAAAAAGATTTATTTGTGCGCGTCCTGAGCAGCGTGCCAAAATTCGGCTGCTTCGTGAGTTTCAAGATTCTTCTAAATTAAAAAGCGAGTGCTGCGCGTGTGAGGGTAAAACATTGGTTTAGTTATTGTGCCAAGGAAATGGGTTTCTTTCCAGGAGGAGGGGAGAGATGGTGTGACAGGGTGAACGTTCAGTCAATGAGATCTGCTTTGCACAGCAGAGGAGTTCATTTGACTCCTTACAAAGTCACCGTCTCTATTTAATGAAAAACCACACAAACATAGCAATTTATCAGTTTGGGTGCTGCCTTTGATTGATTTTTGCACTAAATCCTATCAGTTGATTAAACTTAGCCCAAACCACCTAACTCACCCACAAAGTAAACATGGACATGACAAAAAAAAAATCAAGAAGTGTCCATGTATTAAGGAACTTTCAGGTATTTTACAGGTCAGCAGAATAGTCAGGATCAAAAGAATGAATATCTACTCAGAAACATTAAAAAACACATTGAAAGCCTTAAGTGCTGTTTTTTCTTTTTCAGAAGAAACATGTTCATTAAAATAAAATTTATACAGACATATAACACAATATATACATCTTTATGTGTTGTTTACTGACTGAAATACTATTTATACTGTGATGCAGATTAACATTAAATACCCAAACTGCTTTTGGATCTAGAAAAAAGTTGTATAAATAGTTTTCCAAAGTGCAGACAAAAAGAAAAAAAAATAATAACTTTCGTTTAGTTTCTCTGTAATCTCACTGACAGATCCTTGGACTGTTTCGCATCCACACTGGCTTCCAGCAAAGCTGAAATCCCCCTGTACCCTCCCTGGAGCCCTGAGCTGATGGCCCCACCATCATGACTGATGATCCCCTTGGTAACAAAATTTCCCTTGTGTTTATCTGATATGACCACTCTCCTCATCAACGTGCTTTATTTATTTATTTACGTGTGCTTATGAATACATATATATCACAGCGGGATGAAATGGGTGGAAGGAAAACAAGTTTTTGGAGTGTGGAGCATCCATCGACTGCATATTTTCCTTCTCTGCTTTGACCTTTGCCCTGTGGCATGCGGGTAGGAGCCCATGGGCCCAGGATCAGCGGCAGGACCAGAGCGGGTGCCAGAAACACAGGGTGTTTTCCTTGAGTTACTGTATTGAATGAGGTCGTGTATTTAAAAGCTTCTTACTTCTAAGTGTGATGCAAATAACAATGCAGTAATCGGAATAGCCTGGGTCAGTGGTAAAATTACTCTAAATATTCAAAGTGGTCAAAGAGCTGAGAAAGAGTGAAAATTACTCTCTAAAAAGCCTTCTCTGTGACTGTTACATATCCCTGACCCCGTAATAAGGGCGTTAATAAACATCCCTCCCATCCAAGACTCTGGGTCAAATCTTCTCTACCGTTTTAGTGAAAACACAAACTTAGTCCCTCTTTTCTATTTCTTCAGCTCTCTCTCTCTAGATCCTTCCCATCAGTACTCGAACACACTCTTATTTCCTTCCATTTAAAAGACTCCCTCTCCCAACCACACAGCCACGTATTAAAACAAAATGTGTGTGTTAGGCACTCAGTCATGTCCGACTCTCTGTGACCCCGTGGACTGCAGCTCGTCAGGCTCCCCTGTCCATGGAATTCTCCAGGCAAGGTACTCGAGTGGGTTGCCATTTCCTTCTCCAAAAACAAAAGGACCCTCCCTAAACCCTGCATCCTCTTTCTGCCCTCTTTGCAGCTAATCCTGGGGTCTCTCACACATTCCAATCTTTTTATTTGCTTCCCTTTTAAAAAACCATTAAAAAATTGAAGTATATGAGATTCATAGTGTTGTGTTAGTTTCAGCTGTACAACAAAGTAATTCAGCTACCTATCATCTCTTTATCTTCTCATAGTCTTTTCCATTAGAGGTTATTACAAGGCATCGAGTACAGTTCCCTGTGCTAGACGGTAGGTCCTTGTTGTTCATCTATTTTATATACAGTAACGTGTATACATTAATCCCAAACTCCTAATCTATCCCCCACCGCTCTAGACCTTTTGATAACCACAAGTTTGTTTCCTGTGTCTGTGGGTTTATTTCTGTTTTGCAAATAAGTTCATTTATATCATTTTTTTAGATTCCACATAGAAGTGATATCATATGAAATTTGTCTTTCTCTGTCAGACATACTTCACTTAGTAAAATAACCTCTAGGTTCATCTGTGCTGCTGCAGTGGCATTATTTCTTTTTAAAGGCTGAGCAGTGTTCCATTTTTGTATGTAGCACACCTTTATTCGTCTGCCGACGGACGTTGAGGTACCTTCCTTGTCTTCACACATTCCAGTCTCATGCCCACCTCCACTCCTTCTCGGGTGTCTCTCCTGGTGGGTCCCTAGCCTCTCTTGCTGAGTCTGGTGGGCACCCAGTGGACATCCTCGGCCTACTCTTCTCCAGCACTCTGCTTGAAGCTCTGCCCTGGTCCTTCTGCACCTCTCAGTCTCCTTACTAGATCATTGAAGGTGTTCAGGCCCGTTTCCTCTTTTCTTTCCACAAATGCTCCCGAGTAACCTTATCCAAGCCCAGAGCTTCCACCGACTACAAGCTGTCGGCCTCCAGTTCACAGTGTCCGAGATGCAGACTCGCATGTCAGCATCCTATCCACATTGCCCGGAGATGCCTCACCGATGTCCTGAAGATGTCAGAACAGAACTCATGACCTGCCCCGGTCACCTCATCTTCTCCTGACTCCCTCATCTCTGTTCGGGATTACCCTCCAGCCAGGAATCACACTTGCCAGCTCCACAGCCTCCCCGGGCGGTGAGGTGGCTGGAAGGCTGAATGCCTCCCTCCTCAGCGTGTTTCCAGGGGGCTTTGCCAGCCCCGCTGCCATCACACTCAGCTGTGCCCGGGCCTCCAGCAGGGTCTCCTGACTCCTGCAGCCTGTGCACACTGGCCTTGTGACACCTTGGCCACCCTCCTCTCTTTGCTACAGGCCTCTGATGTCGTGGCGCAGTTCCCATCTCACCGTGGCGGTGCCAATAGCTCCTTTCCTCTTGAATGCCTTCCTCAGTCGCTCTGTATTCCAAGCTAATTTCTCCCCACTTTTTATATCTCTGATCCTCCTCCCCTCCAAAAAGGAGGGGACACTTACCATCACACAACTTCAGGTATTTTTCCTTGTAGCTCTGATCACACTTGTAACTTCATAATTTATTTAAATCAGATTTCCCTTCTAGACTTACTTTATATGGAAATAGGAACCTTGCCCATCTCATTTATTATTGTATTGCCTAGATTACAAAGAGTTCCATTGGAATATGGTAAATATTTGTCGAATGAATGGACATACCCGTTTGTGAAGCAAGTTATGTTTTGATAAAGATGGGCCATGAGAAAGCATAGGAAACAATTTGAAAGGAAGAATCAGCAAAGTTAAGAGCAGAAATTCAATCTGATGTATAGAAAAGGCCTAACAGAAGTCATGATATAAAACTGCAAATCTGTGTAAGTGCCAAGAGCAGTGGAGAATCAAAGCTTGTGAGTACCAAAGGCATTCTGTGTTAGTAGGATTCCCTTTGGTAGACCAACTTGACCTAGAGTTATTATAAAGGATGTTTATTGGCTGGAATGAGCAGGCTCCACTTACTGTGTGGCTGCTCATGTTGTTGGGTGGAGGTCCCCACTAAGACAATCAGACTGGCCTTGAGGAGTGAATGGGCAGTGGTGGGTGCTGACCTGACAGCAGAAAAAATATCTACTATGGATTTCTTGGTTAGACAATCTAACAAGCATTTAACTTTTGGGGGCATGTGATGTAAGTGGTAGCCTTTTAATTTATTATCCACACCAGACATTTTCAAAGTGAAAATGGCTGTGTTAATAATAACACTGGAATATTGGGTTAAAAAAACAAGTGTCTTTGACAGATTAGGACATAGGGTCGCCCTAGCTGGGAGGAAGAAAGCAAGGGGATTTCTGTCCAGGGAGGAGCAATGAGGCAGGATTATGACCTGGAAGGAACAAGGGGTCATGACCCTGATGAGAAGAGGGAAGAGGTTCATGGAAAGGGACCCGGGCTCCTTTTCCCAAGCCAGCCTTGTGGGTGACCCCAGTCTTAATTTAAAGGGTCAGCGTAAGGAAGTGGGAGGCAGTTCCCTGTGGACCCAGTTATATCTTTAGAGATTGTTCTTGTCCAAAAATAACGATTTCCTTCTTGGTGAATGGTACACCATCAAGATGTTCTGCCTTCTTGACTTCCTTATAAAAATTTCCAAGTTGCCTTACAGCAATTCTGAAATAACACACCCTGGCCACCCCAGAGCAGGGCTGGGCATCCTTGCTGCCCTCAACTGGCCAAGTTTCCCTGTTCTTGCTCTGCTTCCTGTATGAAATGGGCTTCAGTTCAGTTCAGTCGCTCAGTCGTGTCCGACTCTTTGCAACCCCATGAACCGCAGCACGCCAGGCCTCCCTGTCCATCACCAACTCCCAGAGTTTACTCAAACTCATGTCCATTGAGTTGGTGATGCCATCCAACCATCTCATCCTCTGTCGTTCCCTTCTCCTCCTGCCTTCAATCTTTCCCAGCATGGGAAATGGGCTTAATGCAAGAAAATCAGAATGACCTCTCCTCCTGGCTCTGACATGATTGGGTTCTAGAATGCTAAGTGTGAGACCTCATCTTTGCAACCAAGAAAGCAAAAGCTACTTGGGGAAATACGGCAAAGGCCAGAAGTAACCACACAAAGAGCAAATATGACAGACGGCCATGCTATGTGTGTGGCCAGCAGACTCAGAAGTGGCTCGGGGAGTCCATGGCTGGCCCTGGGGGCGGGTTGTGGACATTGCACAGCAATTTTCCTCTGGAGGTGGCGTCAGTGGTTAATGACAGCCCCGCCTGTCCTGTCTTCTCTGGAGCTCTGCCCTGCACCTTTCTACCCCAGGTCAGGCTGTCACTTCAGATTAGCAATGGCACCCAAACCCTCATCTCCTGCAGGCAAGCCAGCTCCCTGCTCCATCATTTATTTCTGAGTCGCCTGTGTTAGAATCTTTGGCCAGTTCCCCTGCTGGCCTCCTCCACCCCTGCCAGCCTGGCCTCATGGCTCCGCGAGCTGCGTGCACATCTTGCACACTCATCTCTCCTCATTTTCTGACTGCCACTGGCTGAGTGTGAGTCTCAATCACCTGATACTGAAATCATTTGAAGGTTGTCACAGTTGCTATCCTCTTCCCAAACTTCCTTCTCATTCAGTTCACCTCAGACATCATTGTCAGATTCACAGTGCTAAAATATCGCTTAAAAAGGTTATTTCCTTTTTTTTTTGATTCCTGATTCACTGCAAGATCAAATAAAAACTGGAGCCTATAATTCATGGCTGTTCACAATCTGGTCCAACCTATGGGCATCTTTATTCTTTACGACCCCTTTTGCTCAAAATATGTGGTCCACCTGGACTAGGCTCTGCCCTCTAGCTCGTAGATGTCTGGCGCCTTCTTGCCCTGAGGGACCCCTGCAGCGGTGAGAGCATCTCCCCTCCTTACTTCCTCTGAACAACCCTCAACATTCCAGGCACTGCTCATCCGGGTAGTAAGGGCTCCTTCTTCAGAGGATGCTTCTAGTGCGTCCCGTCACCACTGAGTCACCCCTAGTCATCAGTTTTGTTAGCTTCCGTTTTAGGATCATTTTGTTTTCCCTATTAGATTGTAAATATTTTGCAGATAGGTGTTATGTCTTAATTCTGTAACCACAATGCCTTTTGTAATTCTAAAGAAAGCATTTCTCTGACTCCTTCAAGGTCAGCAGGCATGCTTGGCATAACGACAACAGAAAAACACATTGTCATTTCCATGGACATAGGGACTTATAAAATAGAGGGATGGATAAAATGGTTCTAGGTCATAGATTATTAGCACTTACATGTATGGATAACACGGTGCTATTGAAAGGTTTGTAAAACATTCTCATGGAAAGTTTCAGAAAACAGATTTGTTTTATAAAATCTTGACTTTCAAGATGTATGTTCATTTATCTCCAGGCATATAAAGCTTTCTGTGTTCCAGAAAGAGTGCATCACTTGAATGGGATAACACATGTGTAAGTGTTTTGTAATCTTTAAGCACTATAAATGGATGAAGGATTATTTTATTAATGATAAAATTTTCTTAGGTAATAACCTGAGAGAGAAGGATGGAGTGAACAATTTTCTAAAGTCATTCAAACAGCAAGAGCTCATCTTTTCTGGCTGGAGAAGTGGAAAATCCTGTGTTCTCTCTTTTTTTCCTATTCCCTTCCCTTCTGGTAAAGTTGAATCTTGCCAAAAATCATGATTTGTGTGAGAGCAGTGAATTTGTTCTCATGGTCCCGTAGCATGTCTATGGGAGACTGGAATGCATCTCCATTGCTGTTGGCAGCCTTCTCTTTAATTGCTACATTTTGGGAAGTTAGCTGTATACTGCATTAAACTGACAAAATAAATTGTTGGGGCCCACTCTAGTTTTTATTCATTGTTGAAAAAGTTGAAGTTAGCTGTTTGCTTAATACTCCAAGCTGAGGAGGCATTTCATTATCTTACCAGTAATGCACTCTAGAAAATGGAATCATTAGAGAACAGAAGTCACTGAAATGTAAACATGTGAATAATTTACACTTTCAACTGGTGTTAAATAAAAGGTTTTAATCTAGACAGAGATCTGACAATAAATATTCATTTCTAATTTCCAATGAGTAAACTTTACCTCTTTTTAAAAGCCTTTCCATTTGATTTTTTTTTTTTCCTGGAAGATAATGGCAAATTTGACGTGGGCACTTTGGGGAATAAAAGTTCCCTCTGGTCAACACAACCAGGAAGAGTTATTATGAAAATCAAAATTTGAAATAATTGCAAACATTGTAATGAGGAGCCATCTTAGGATCCCTGCATCGTCCTACCCTCAGAGGGGAGGTACCTGCCCGGTATTGTTTTCCTGGGGGATGTGAAGGAAGCAGAGGAGAGAAATTGCCTCTTACCGTGGATGGTTTGTTGGATGTTTGCCAGCCTGGGTAGGGGCCCGGCCTACAGGCAGATGTCAGCTTCTGTCTCACCAGCCAGCGTCCACACAGGCCTTGACATAGAGGAAGAGAGTGAGGCTTAAGGAAAAGAATGATCAGGTGATGCCAAGTCCTCACTGAATTGGGGCAGGAACCTGGTACTTCTCAGGTTGAGATATGGGCAGGACCATCTGGTGTGGAAGGCTTTGCTGTCACACCCAACTCCTCACCATGCTGTTCTCGGTTTTCCTACTGAAAGCATTGTAGAACTAGGCCTGGCCACTCTATTTTTTCCTTTATTTATTGGCTGTGTTGGGTCTTCATTGCCGTGTGCGGGCTTTCTCTAATTACGGTAAGAGGAGGCTACTCCTTGTTGCGGTGCATGGGCTTCTCATTGCGGTGACTTTTCTTGCAGTGGAACAAGGGGTCCAGGGTGTGTGGGCTTCAGCAGTCACGGCATGTGGACTCTAGAACTCAGGGCTATTTCCCCATGGCATGTGGAATCTTCCTTGACAGGGATCGAACCCGCATCCCCTGCATTGGCAGGTGGATTCTTAACCAATGGACCACCAGGGAAGTCCTGTTTTTTCTTTTTTAAAACAGGTTTATTTAGACATACATGCTATAAAATTTGCTCATTTTAATTACCCAATTCAAGATTGTTAGTGCTTTTAGAGAATTGTGCAACTATCTCCACCCTTAGCACATTTCCATTGCCCCCAAAAGAAAGCTTGTGCCCCTTGCAATCCCCTCCCCCAGTTCTGTTTATGCTTCTTCAGCTGGCTTGCATCCTGCCTTGGGAGTTATTTGTACTGAATATGTAATTGTCAGGTGAATGCATTTGACACTGTGAACTTCCATTGTGGGTTCCAGAGCCGTATGGAATATTTGAGTTGAAACAGGCTATGAACAGTCATCCAGTCTAAACTTTTCACTCTATAGTTGAGGAAGCTGACTGTCCACTGTGTAGTTCATGAGGGTTGAGGCAGTGGTTTAGTCACTAAGTCGTGTCTGACTTGTGTGACCCCATGGACTGTAGCCTTCCAGGCTCCTCTGTCCTTGGGATTCTCCAGACAAAAATAATGAGGGTTAATCCAAGGTTAGGTGACTGTGTTCTTAGACTAAGAGGAACCACACAGGCAGCAGAGACCTTTTGAGTTGCTTCTGTCAAGATGATCCCCAAGAGCCAAACTCCGAGGGTGGTTTGCGGACAGCTGTTGCTGTAGGTGTCGTCCCGACGGCCTTATTCACTACTGAGGTCCCTTCCCATGGAGACAGAGCAGGGCTGTGGCCGGCCGGGGTGTCCCATCTCAGTGGTTCTCACTGCTGACTTCATACATGAAGCTGGGGTCCACAGTGACCTCGCTTTGTCTCCTCTCCTGTCCCCTGCTTTTGACTCTTGGAGCCACCTTAACTTTGCTTCTTCTTTCCACCCCAGAATCAGCTTCTCTTTGCCTGAGAACTGCTATTCTCAGACCTCCCGAACTTCCCCAATGACGACCCTGCAGAGCCGGCTGTATCTGTGCTCCCAGGACGATTCTCAGAAAGTTGGACAAAGCGAGGCACAAAGTCTCCGCTGGGCCTTTCCTATTTAGACAGAGGGAGGTCGCTCAGATGGGCCAAAGTGTGTTTTCGTTATTTGATTTGCAGAATTTTTGTTACCAAAACTCTATAGAGTGATTTTTCCAAGGAATTTCTTTTTCTAATATTCAAACTTCTGTTCAAATTCCAATACCAGATTATAAACAGATACAATTTCTCTGAACATCTCCAAAGGGGCCATTTACAAGATCTTGCTCAAAGAACAATGTGTTATTACAAAGAATTATGTCATTTTGAAAGATATTTCAGACCTGTGGATCAAATCCTTGCATATTTCTCCTGATTAAATTCTACTGATTAAATCAGTTGTGATTTATCTGATGACTATGACCATAAGCCATTAAAGAGATCTTTTGATTTGAAAATTGGTCATTAAAATCATACTCTCTAAATTCCCTATTGACATTTCAACAAATAAACATGTTTGATCCTAATATTTGTGCTAAAAATCTATTTTATCTTTTATCTAGCCGAGGAAACATAAAGTATGTTGTTCCTAAATAAGTATACAAAAATCAATAATAACCTTACATATGATCTATAAGCAGTTAGCACATTAATGCAAAACATAGCTAGTATTCTGTTCACAAAAGCAACACTAGAATAAAATACTAACCTAAGAAAAATATTATGAAGACTAATGTAGAACCAAGAGAAACTAAACTGCAAAATTTTGCCAAGAAAGATAAAAATAAGGTTTGAATGAATAAAAGAACATACTAGGTTCTGGGTAGAAGATTCAATTATGGTTATTGCTATATGTCATTTTTCTGTATTTTCTTAAGAAACTATGAAATATTAAAATCTTTTTAGCACATAATTCAACTCATCAACATTAATGAATCTATTAGACTGTGGCATTAGGCTATGGATTCGAATCTCCTCAGGATGCTTTCTACAACCCAAACAAAAGAGGGTAGTGAAGGAGGTGACGCTGCAGGCTACAAACACTAGCTGACAGGGAAACTCTGGCAGAGCCCCAGAGTATGGAGAGGTGTGGCCACACCACCCTCAGCCAAGGAGGCCAGGGATCAATCCTGGCCAGCAGGTGCCGGGCAGGAAAGGCACTGAGCATGCATCTGCCGTTTGCGGAAACCCCAGCATCCCCCCAGTCAAGCGTCTCACTCTGAATGTGCAAACACAGCCTCAACTGGCCAGGCTGGGAAACGTCCATTCTCAGATGGAGGTTCTGGTGAGAGTGGAGATGGTTGTACAGGTGGGCGCTGGGGCTGCAGAGGTGACTTGGGCCTCTCAGATGACCAGCAGACGTGCTGCGAGGGACAGAGCCTCACTCTGAGGAGGAATGTGGGATCAGAAGCAAAGCTGAGCAGGGCAGACCCACTGGGGTCGGGGTCGGGGGGACACGGCTCAGGCAGCGTGCAGGGAGCCTCCCCCATGAATGTTGACAGGCGACAACATGTCCTGAAGGTAAGGACTGCAGCGCTGTAGGAAACCCAGAGCCGGAGTGAGACACATTTCAGTACCAGACTCCACCTGGAGATAGAACAGGGGCCACACAGACACCATGTTTGAGCCGGTCATGGTTTCCGGAGAAAAAGGGCGACTTTAGTCCCTGTACTGAAAAAGGCATTGCACACATGGACAAACTAACTTAAAAAATGCACAATGTGAGAGCTGTGAGTTAAAATTTTATTGGGAGCAAAATGAGGACTGCAGCCTGGGACACGGCACCTCGGGGAGCTCTGAGAGACTGCTCCAAAGAGGTAGGGGAAGGACAGTGTGTATGTGATTTTGGCAAAGGGGAATTCATGCAATCAAGCACATTATTTGTTATTTGTTAGAAAGTTTCTGCTGGTCTTGTGAAGTTTCTGCCAGTCACGAGAAACAATCATCACCATGAAAGATTTTAGTGCTTTTCTAGATATGAGGAGATATAAAAATTGGACTCATAAAATTGGTTTCTGAAAATATCAAACTATCTGAAGACCTCTTCTGCCAGGGTTTGCAGAGCATGGAGTGCCTCATTCCTGCTCTCCACTCTGAACTTCTTCAGGGGGCGTTGAAGGTCAGCAGCTGCAGCAGCCCATGATTTAATCCTTGTAGAGGCAGATGGCAGGCACCCATGTCAAGTGCCAATTTGTAGCTGACGATGAAAAAGCCTTAGGTGTGTCCCAGAAAGGCTACTGGTCTTCAAAAAGTAAAGAAAATGTTCTTTGAGAATCCAGGCAACATGTCAAAATAACTACTAATAGAAAAACAGTGAGAGTGGTGTCAATCTTCCCAACAGAAACACTTTATGCAAGAAAACAACCTTTTAAAGATAGTCAAGAAAAGGAAGTGTGATGGGAGGATTTTGTGAGCAGCCTAGCTTTCCTTCAAGTACAAAGACCTCAGAGAAACTGCAGGGGACATTCAAGAACTCAAGGAAAGCATTCCTGTGAGCCCTTCCTGGGGAGTCGACACCAGAATGGGTGTTGGACAACCACAAAGTAATTAGAAAAGACTCTGTGTAAGTGTTTCAGAAGGAGCTGAAGATATTTAACTGTAGGACTAAGACTGAAAGATGAGACTAGGATGACAAATTTGTCCTGTGCTGTGTGTTCTGACGATGTAGAAAAGATGTAAGCAAAAACGTGAGGGGAAAGAGGAGGGTAGATCAACTCACTGATTACCTGGTAGGAATTGCTGCTGCTGCTGCTAAGTCGCTTCAGTCGTGTCCGACTCTGTGCGACCCCATAGACGGCCGCCCACCAGGCACCCCCGTCCCTGGGATTCTCCAGGCAAGAACACTGGAGTGGGTTGCCATTTCCTTCTCCAATGCATGAAAGTGAAAAGTGAAAGTGAAGCCGCTCAGTCGTGCCTGACTCTTAGCCACCCCACGGACCGTAGCCCGCCAGGCTCCTCCGTCCATGGGATTTTCCAGGCAAGAGTACTGGAGTGGGTTGCCATTGCCTTCTCCACTGGTAGGAATTAGCTGAGAGTAAAATATCACTTGCAACTGACAAATCAAGTAGTAGCATCTTATATTATCATGTGTATTAGGAGTATGAAGATTGGAGAAGGACATGGCAACCCACTCCATTATTCTTGCCTGGGAAATCCCATGGAGAGAGGAGCCTGGCGGGCTACAGTCCATGGGGTTGCAAAGAGTCAGTCACGACTGAGACTGAGCACATCATCTAACAATTCGTTGGTCAGGGAAGAGGAACAGAAAAAAACAGAGTTACTAGTTACCAGTTAAAGTCTATTGCCATAAACTGAGACCCATTCTTAATCAGGAATCTGGGAGAAATTTTGCCATATGGAAATGATCTGATTTTCTCACTTCTTCCATGGATGGAGGGCTTTCCAGGTGGTGCTAGTGGTAAAGAACTCTTCTGTCAATGCAGAAGACATAGGAGACTTGGGTTCGATCTCTGGTCGGGAAAATCCCCTGGAGAAGGGCATGGCAACCCACTCCGGTATTTTTGCTGGAGAATCCCATGGACAGAGAAGCCTGGTGGCCTACAGTCCACAACTGGCTATGCATCATTTAGATGCTTGAGAGATGTCTTTCAAAAAAAAATCTAAAATGGAAGCCTTAGAGTCTAATGCAAACCTGATATTCAGTTTGGTTTATTTGTATCTGGCTATACTGAGACTGGCTGATTGAAGAAAGAGGAGACAGGGCTAGCATGCAAAGGTAACAAGAGAAACACTAGAAGGAAAATATACACTTTCTTAAATACCAATTCTGGTAAATAATGTCAGAAACAGCAGAGAAAAGGACCCCATAGTGAAAGACTAAATATGCATGTGTGTGAATCATAATATACATAATATACACATACCTACATACCTATAAACATGTGTATGTATTATATTACATGAGATATGAAAGAACCAAACTGAACATATTGTTGTATCAATAAATGTAACTCACTCATTTAAAAAATTACATTTGATTGGCTCAAAAGCATAACACAACTCAAAGCTGTATCTGGGAGATATGCCTAATACAAAGTAATTTAGAAAAATAAATAAAAGTCCGGTAAGGATACAAACACTAATTGAAAGAAAGCAGATGTTGCAATTTGATAGTAGACAAGGTAGAATTTGGGCCCATACAACTTAAATGAAATGAAAAAAAGGGGATATTTTACAATGCTAATGGCCACATTTCACAATGAAGATATAAAACTTATTGGTGTCTATGCATTAGATCACACAGAAGTGACATGTAACAGAAACCATAGGAGAGGAAAGAGAACATGAACAGAGGTTCACAGGAGCAGGATATGAAGACAGACAGACATGGAAGGGCAGCTACCCTTTCAGTCCTAGACAGATCAAGACGCCAATAAAATCAGCGTGGAAAACACTTATCTACCTTATTTATTACAGCAAAGACCAAACAACACAGTGAATAAGGTAGATGTTGTGGGTATATTTCAAAGTTTGTGCCCCTGTAATACAGAGCATGCCTTCTTTCCAAGTACACATTCATTTAAAAAATGGCCGTCTATTAGGCCATAAAGAAAACCTCAGTAAAGTCCCCAAAATATAAGTATTACCAGCCACCCTCACTGACTAAATGCAATAAAACTAGGAATTAATAAGAAAATAAAAAACAAAAGGCATTTCCACCTGGAAAAACAAAACCATCTATTAACAACTCTTGGGTCAAAGGGGAAATAAACAAACTTGCAGAATTTCTAAAACCATCCTAAGGAAACCTTAAGTGTTTCAGGTCTATGGGATACAGCTAAACAAAACGCAGAGGAAAATCATACCATTATTTAGCTCTATCACCAAAAATGGAAGCAAGTGAGTTATATTACAACTCAAAAAGCTAGAAAAGAAAAAATAATACCAAGAAGTACTCATGAAAATATATGTATCAGACACTTATCTCCTCTGTCCCAGGGGCAGTTTAAATAGCCCAGGAAACTTCTTTATCTAGGAGACTGGGTCCAGCTGGCGGGAGGTGGGGTGCATATCTTTGGTTACTTTTTGATTTCTTTTGTGGGTATTGGTGTATTCTGGTTTTCTGCATTTCTATAGTCAATTGTGGAGTCTTTAGGATTTTACAAAAAAAAAAAAACCAACAACCAACTATCCACTTTATCAACATTTGAAATGTATTGGTCCAAACGCATGTGGTATATTAAGAATTAATACCATGAATATAGTTGTGTAATTTTTATTCTAAAGGTTCTTTTGTTTCCTGGGCTTGTCTCACCTCTCTGAATTCTCTCTTTCCTTAGATTTCAGACTGATATTTACTTACAATATTAATTTTTTTTAAAGGATACAAGAGATCTTTGTTTCATTTTTATAACTGCATCTTAATCTATGAGTTCAGTTCAGTCGCTCAGTTGTATCCGACTCTTTGCAACCCCATGGACTGCAGCATCCCAGGCTTTCCTGTCCTTCACCAACTCCTGGAGTTTACTCAAATTCATGTCCATTGAGTCGGTGATGCCATCCAACCATCTCATCGTCTGTCATCCCCTTCTCCTCCTGCCTTCAATCTTTCCCATCATCACGGTCTTTTCCAAGGACTCAGTTCTTTGCATCAGGTGGCCAAAGTATTGGGAGTTTCAGCTTCAGCATCTGTCCTTCCAATGAATGTTCAGGACTGATTTTCTTTAACATTGACTGGTTGGATCTCCTTGCTGTCCAAGGGACTCTCAAGAGACTTCTCCAACACCACAGTTCAAAAGCATCAATTCTTCGGCACTCAGCTTTCTTTATAGTCCAACTCTAACATCCATACATGACTACTGGAAAAACCATAGCCTTGACTAGACAGACCTTTGTTGGCAAAGTAATGTCTCTGCTTTTTAACATGCTGTTTAGGTTGGTCATAGCTTTTCTTCCTAGGAGGAAGCGTCTTTTAATTTCATGGCTGCAGTCACCACCTGCAGTGATTTTGGAGCCCAGAAAAATAGTCTGTTACTGTTTCCACTATTTCTCCATCTATTTGCCATGAAGTGATGGGACAAGATGCCATGATCTTAGTTTTTTGAATGTTGAGCTTTAAGCCAACTTTTTCACTCTCCTCTTTCACTTTCATCAAGAGGCTCTTTAGTTCTTTGCTTTCTGCCATAGGTGTGGTGTCATCTGCATATCTGAGGTTATTGATATTTTTCTCTGGAAGTCTTGATTCCAGCTTGTGCTTCATCCAGCTGGCATTTCTCATGATGTACTTTGCATATAAGTTAAGTAAGCAGTGTGACAATATACAGCCTTGACATACTCCTTTCCTAATTTGAAACCAGTCTGTTGTTCCAAGTCCAGTTCTGACTGCTGCTTCTTGATCTGCGTACAGATTTCTCAGGAAGCAAGCCAGGTGGTCTGGTATTCCCATCTCTTGAAGAATTTTCCAGTTTGTTGTGATCCACGCAGTCAAAGGCTTTGGCATAGTCAATAAAGTAGAAATAGAGTATTTTCTGGAACTCTCTTGCTTTTTCGGTGTTGATCTCTGGTTCCTCTGCCTTATCTAAATCCAGCTTGAACATCTGGAAGTTCTCAGTTCACGTACTGTTGAAGCCTTGCTTGGAGATTTTTGAGCATTACTTTGCTAGCGTGTGAGATGAGTGCAATTGTGCGGTAGTTTGAACATTCTTTGGTGTTGCCTTTCTTTGAGATTGGAATGAAAACTGACCTTTTCTAGTCCTGTGGCCACTGCTGAGTTTTCCAAATTTTCTGGCATATGGAGTGCAGCACTTTTACAGCATCATGTTTTAGGATTTGAAATAGCTCAACTGGAATTCCATCACCTCCACTAACTAGCTTTATTGTAGTGATGCTTCCTAAGGCCCACTTGACTTCACATTCCAGGATGTCTGGCTCTAGGTGGGTGATCACACCATCATGGTTATCTGGGTCAATAGTTATTTCAAAGTAAGTATTTTATTTTAATGTATTTTTGTACTAATATTTACAAATTTTAAAATTTTACTTATAAAATGAGGTGTAGTTGATTTGCAATATTATATAAGTTTCAGGTGTACAACATAGTGATTCATAATTTTTAAAGTTTATATTCTATTTATAGTTATTATAAAGTGTTAGTTATATTCCCTGTGCTGTGCAATAGATCCTTGTAGTTTATTTTACACGTGTCTGTTTGTACCTTTTAATCCCCTACTCCTGTTTTGTTCATCTGTACTTCCCTCTCCCCTCTGCTAACCACTAGATTGTCCTCTATCTGTGAGTCACTTTTTCGTTATATTCACTAGTTTCTTCTATTTTTTCAAATTCCACATATAAGAGATATCATACAGTATTTGTTTTTCTCAGTCTGATCTATTTCACTAAGCATAATTACTTCCCAGTCTATTCATGCCATGGCAGATTTTCATTCTTTTAAATAGCTGAGTAATGTTCCATTATATATATATTCTATACACTCACACATGTATCTCAATATTACATCTTCTTTATCCATTCGTCTCTTGTTGGGCTCTCAGTTTGCTTCTGCATCTTGGCAATTATAAATGATACTACTCTGGACATTAGGGTGCATGTAGATATTTGAATTATTTGAAGCATTTTTGTTTTCTTCAGATATCTACCCAGGAGTGGAATAGCTGGATCATATGGTAGTTCTATTTTTAGTTTTTCAAGGATGATGAAGCTGAAACTCCAATACTTTGGCCAATACTTTGGCCAATACTCCAAAACTTTGGCCACCTGATGTGAAGAACCTGACTCATTGGAAATGACTCTGATGCTGGGAAAGATTGAACGGGACAACGGAGGATGAGATGGTTGGATGGCATCACCGACTCAATAGACCCGAGTTTGAGTAAACTTTGGGAGTTGGTGATGGACAGGGAAGCCTGGCGTGCTGCAGTCCATGGGGTCGCAAAGAGTCTGACATGACTGAGTGGCTGAACTGAGCTGAACTGAAGGTGGCTCTGTTCTGTTTTCCACAGTGGTTGCACCAGTTTACATTTCTACCAACAGTGTACAGAGTTTCCTCTTCTCCACATCCTCACCGGCACTTTTAATTTATTGTCTTTTTAACAATAACTATTGTGAGAATTGGGTTTCCCTAGTGACTCAGCAGTAAAGAAACCATCTGCAATGCAGAAGATGCAAGAGATGCAGGTTTGATCGCTGGGTCGGGAAGATCCCCTAGAGGAGGGCATGACAATTTACTCCAATATTTTTGCCTGGAGAATCCCATGGGCAAAGGAGCCTGGCAGGCTATTTTCACAGAGTCAGACATGAGTGAAGTGACTGAACGTGCGAACATGCATTGTGAGAGGTGTCGGGCAATACCTTGTTATGGTTTCTCTGATGATTAATGATGCAGAGCGTCTTTTCATGTGCCTGTTGATCACCTGTATGTCTTACAATACTGACAAGTTTTTCAGGCATTTAAAGAGTACTAAAATCACTCATTGATTTTGTTGTTTTCAGTGGAATTATGTGACATTAGAAATGAGCGCTTCTGTTTTTTGTCGGTAATTATTTCCTCTATTTACTTGAGGATTTTTTTTTTAGTTATTTTTCTAACTTCTTGAATTAAGTGCTTAGCTAATTTACTTTTAGTCTTTTCTATTTTCTGAAAATCCATTAAAGTTGTAAATTTTCCACTGAGGACGGCTTTGCCTGTGTCCATGTATTTCAGCGTGGAGTACTCTCATTTAGCAGCTTTAATTTCAGTTTTTATTTTCCCTTGCATTCATGTTATTCAGAGGGTCTGGGTCCATGTTTTTGAATAGTGATGTTTTGGGGCCATTCTTTGGTTATTGGTTTCTAGTTCTATTGCTTTCGATTCAGAGAACGTGGTCCCTGTGATTTTTACTATTGTGAAATCTATTGAATTTTCTTTAAGCACTGAAACTAGGGAAAAATTTAAAAATAAGTATTCCACAAGTGTTTGAAAGATGCATGGATTCTTTCTTCATTGTGGCAAAGCTCTGTTTATACCTTTTCAATCATGCTTTTAAGTTGATATTTTAATTTTCTGTCTCTATTCATTTTTTACTTTTTAAGTTTTAAGAGTTAACTTAAAATCTCACCCTCTGTGAACAAATTGCTTTTTTTCTGTTTTTGTTTTATATATTTCATATATTCTGCTATATATATACATATATACTGTTTTATACATTCAGTGCTATATATATGTGTGTATATATACACATACATATAAATACATATATATATATATATATATACGCACACACACTGTTGTATATGTTCTGATATTTTGTTCAGTGTGTGTGAGTTTATACTACTAGTCAAAAGGACTGTGATTTTATATAAAATATAATTCCTATTTTGAATGTCCTTTCTGGCTTGATTTTTTTCTTTGGTCTAAGTTTCAGCTTCCTCAAATATGACTAGATACCCTTTCAGGATTTCAATGCCTCCATCTCCTATACTTTGTTGATATAATTTAGAATTTTTGGTTCATATTATTGTTATTAACATTATGCTTTACTTTTTCAAAATTACACCATCTGCGTACACTTAGTTGCTCAGTCGTGTCCGACTCTTTGTGACCCCATGGACCCGTAGCCCACCAAGCTCCTCTGTCCCTGGGGATTCTCCAGGCAGGAATACTGGAGTGGGTTGCCATGCCCTCCTCCAGGGGATCTTTTAATCTATTTCATTGTGTATTTTTAATTTTCCCTAAAATTTTCCTGTAAAAACAGTCCATTTAATTTTTTATTGTTTCCTGACTCCTTTCCATCATTAATTTTCATTAGCTTGAGAATTCCATGGACTACGGTCCGTGGGGTCACAAAGAGTCGGACATGACTGAACGACTTTCAGTTTTCACTTTGAGTGGCTTCATCTTCCTTCTTGATGCTTGAAGACAAAGGTAGTATACACCCATGAAGACAGTGTCCAGGTTTTGAGAAGTCAGATTGCATGTTTGGCTTTCTTTATAGTATGTGTACGTATGTGTTTGTTCATGTGTGTTTGAAAGCTTTTGCAATAGATATTTTTTCTTGGTGGCTAAATGATATAAATGGACAACCAAATAGATTTTTATCATTCTTGTAATGTTTTGTTATGCATAAGATAAATTGATTAATTCTCACAGAAAAGTGAAACCTTTTGATTTTATTTTTGTGAGCCAAGTTAGCAAATAATTCTTTTTTTTGGTAAAGATTTTATCAAACTTCAGTTTAGCAAAAAGTGGCTGGAAATGTATCTCTATAGAGGAATCTTGGTAAGGCAATACCGACCCTAAGTAATGATGATGTCAAAGTATTGAAAGTGTCTTTAGATCGATGCTTCTCTGTCTGGGCTGCTGGAGAAAATCCAGTCCAGATGAAGGTTAGTGTAAATTATGTCCCTGATCACAGCGGGCCCACAGAGCTGCAGGACAGTCACAGTTGGGTCACTCCTGGCTCTCCTGAGCTACAGTTTGAAATGTTCTTCACTTTTCTCAAATTGTCTTTTTCTTATTGACTAATAAAATCTCTCTATGTTATGACTATTAAGCTCTGGTCATATTATTTGCAATCTTTTCCCAGGTTCATTTGCCTTCTGTTTTATAAAAGTGTTTTAACTCATCACAGCAATCCAAATTTTCTTCACTTCCCCCCATTGTTTTGTGTTTTCTCAATCATTCCTTCATTGAGAAAGACAGACAAGATTCTACCCTCATGGAATTTACAGCAAATATAAATATAAATATAAATATAAATATATAGTCTTTGATATCAAAGACTATATATGTATACATGTGTTTGTATATATATATATATAGTTGCTTTAGTTGCTAAGTTTTATCTGACTCTTTTATCTGACTTTTTGTGACCCCCTGGACTGTAGCCCCCAGGCTCCTCTGTCCATGGAATTTCCCAGGCATGAAGTGAATTGCCATTTCCTTCCCCAGGGGAACTGCCCAACTCAGAGATTGAACTTACATCTCCTGCATTGGCAAGGGGATTCTTTATCACTGAGCCACAAGGGAAATACATATATATATGTATGTATAAAATTATTTAAAATATTTGCATATTTATTTTTAAATTTTCTTACTGGGTTAACTGAAACCCATCTGGAATTTATTTTTGATATCATATGAAGTGTGCCTGTAATTTATGTCATTTTTTTTACATACACAAGCATTTTTCCTGACCCTATTTATTAAATGTCTGTTTCCCATGTTTTTAAATTTTTCCTTTTAGATGAAAAAGTCATTAGTTAACTAAGCCTTTATGACATGGAAAGTTTTCCCACATTATTCTTCTCCTCCTCCAGTGATTTGTTAGTTCTTCTTTGTTATTTATTTTTGAAATAAATTTTAGAATGACCCTGTCAGGTGCCATAGCAATGCCCACTGGGATCATGACTGCATTTGTATTCCTCTTTAAAATTAATTGGGGAAAATATCCATTTTTACTGTATTCCGTCTTCCCATCAATGACCATGATCTATTTCTATAAAATGTTTTACTGTCTCTCAGGAAATATTTGTGGTTTTCCTGTTGCAAATTCTGTTCAATTCTTGCTGGGGTTTGTCCTTGTATTTTATATTTTGTTTGCTATTAGGAAAGTAACTTCTACCATTCTGGGGTTTCTAATAACTTAGGAATTAATTTTTCTCTATTTAACTTGTTTCTGGCTGCTTTACTTAAAACTTGAATTAATTCTAAGGGTTTCTATGAATGTGGTATATTTCTTGAAAATAAAGATTTTTGTCATTTATAATAGCTCATTTTTAAAATATTTCACATGGTACTGCATTGGGAAAAATCTATCAGAACAATGTTAAAAAGAACATGGTGATAAAGACATCTTTGCTTTATTTCTAATTTTAATGGAAATGAATTAAATATTTTTGCATAGCTTCAGTTTCATCATCTAAAATAATGATGATGATATGTACATTGTTCACATGGCTAAGAAACAGAAATAAGGAAATGACTGTCAAACAATATATAAATATAAGGTGGTAATGTGATTTATTACTGAGATAGACTGGATTACTATTCTTAACAATGTGAGGCTCAGAAGGCGTGTGTTTCTCCAGAAACCACCCATTTCCTGTTTTCACAGATAAACTGAAAACTAATACTGACTTCCCAGATGGAGTTCTTTCCTTCTCTGTTAACTGTTTACAAGTGGTGGCGTTCTTCTTAGGTAGGCATAGAAAACCAGGATTAGAGCTTATTAAAGTATCCTCTGATCTTGTTCAGGTTCATGTTCTCCTTAGGTTCCAAGCCCAATCATCTTTGGGATGTGTATTCTACTTGGTGAGTAACAACAAAAGGAGTTACTTAAGATCTTTCTGCAGAGCACTTTGTGTGTTTGAGGCTGGGAACATGTGGCTGGACAGGAGTGAATTCACAGTCTCCACCCTGCTTCACGCTAGGGGATCCTGGAAGGAGATCCCATGTGGCCGTAAACAACCTTCTCTGCTTAGTAGTGATCCCTGGGTTGGGAAGATCCCCTGGAGGAGGACATGGCACAACCCACTCCAGTATTCTTGCCTGGGAAATCCTCTGGACAGAGGAGCCTGGAGGGCTGCTGTCCACGGAGTCTCCGAGAGTCAGACGTGACTGAGCACACACCCGCCCAGGGTGGGGGGCTCCCCTGCTCTACCAAGCGGACCACCCCAGTGGAGGTGGGTGGGCAGCACCTCCTCCTGGGACCCCTCACACCTAGCATCCATCCACAGGCAGCTGAATGGACCTCGCCAGAACTGCCTGCCATTTCCCCCGTGATTCGGTTTCCAAGCCACTTGTTAGATTGCCGTGCTCTTCTTAATGCGGTTTTTCAGCAACTCACCATATTTGTTCTTGAGCATTTCAGACACCAGTCAGGGTTTGTAAAGAAAATATTTCCAGGAAAGTCTCTAGAGAGGCACGGAGGGTGAGACCGTCTCATGATAAAATGGGGATGCTGGCCATCAAGGGTTCAAGCATTAGCTTCTGGCCACTCGTGCAGTCTCATCTGATGCCACTTTCCATGGTGGTGAGTGCGTTGCTCTCTGCGTCAGAACAAGGGCCTGTCTCCCCCACTTCTCAGTGGAGCCAGGAAAGCTGGGGACAATACAAAGAAACAATGCCTAACAGTCGTGATAATGCTGTGTACCTGAAGTGGAGTCTCTTTTAAGACTTGAGCCCTAGATGGTTTTTAATCCCAGGATGCACTGATTGTGATAATGTGAGCGAGGCCAACTGGCCGTCTGTTATAAAATCATTGCAAATATGAGCAGAATAAAAAATGGTTAAAGGGATCTTATTACAGATTCTGTTTATTCCGTAAGGACTTGGGCAAAGCAGAGAGGCAGTGATTCTGTTTGGGGCTTGTTCTTGAAAGATTACCTTTTATGTAGGTGAGTCAAAAGGTTAAAGAAGTAAACAGAGTTTAAATACAGCCAGTTTTAGTAATTTTTCTATTGTTCGACTTAACTGCTTCAGAACGTCATAAAAAAAAACAACCTGTGGTACCTAGCCAAGGACAAAGAATTCTTAAGATAAAAAAAGCTGTAAAACCCTGCGAGGGCTCGTCTATAAAACATCATTTTGATTTTGGGTCTAGAGAAGGGCTATAGATCTCAAATTACAATAAATCTCCAAACGTCCGGTAGTGATCTCTGCCAGCTTGTGCTGTAATGGACAACATTGCACCATCTCATGACGCTATGATTAAGGAATTGGGGGGAAAGAGTGAGAGCTATTCTGGACTTTATTTTGGCACCTCGCAGAGCTCAATGTTACCACAATTATTGGTTTTCTGAAATATGTCCCTATGCATTATTCTGATCAGATTACTTGCATTGCACAATCCTCTGGTGAATAACAGGACAATAGCACAAAATAAATCTCTCTCTGAAATTTAATCTCCGTGTCTGTACACTGTTAAGAGGAACATCTACAGTCCTCCGATAAGGAGCCGTATATCTTCCCTAACTGGACTGGGGTTTGTTCTTCAATTATCCATAATGGAAATTCACAAACAGGCAAATGACCGCGTGGCTGATGTTTATGTTAGGGAGGCAGTGTTGAAACACAGCGGATGTTCTCACAAGTCCTGTGTGATGAAATTCTAATTTCTTTTGTAAAAATGCCACAGCACATCGGGTTGGATGGTTCCCCCAAAGCACTCCCCTTTCACCTTCAGGAAGTTTCTAGACTAATTCTTTTGCAAACTTCCCTCCCCAGTGAAGGGTGACTGTGTGTGGCACTATCCCATATAATTCTGCACCTTTCCCTTTGCGGCTCCCCGCATTTCAAGGGGATAAATAGACCTGTCTTTGGGGGTAGAATTTCTCCTAAGGAGTGGGGAGCGTGCCAAGCAGGAAAACACAAGATCCTTGTACCTGGTGACCCTGCCTCTTGCGCCTTGAGCTGGGGGTGGGGTGGGCGGTGGGGCTTGAGTGAGGAGGGTGGGAGAAGTCCGGCACACACCGCGTCAAAACAGGACGTGCGCTCCCAGCTGAAGCCCCTGTTTCCACTTGGCGTTCTTTCATCCCAGCCAGAACCGATACGGCAGGGCCTGCCCGCCAATCACTAGCCAGGCGTTCAGCTCTGGTTGCCCCTTTTTGACGAGGAAGCATCACATCTTGAAGTCATTTTTTCCCCCTCTCTTTCTAGAAATCCTATTGTCAGAATGTTGCCAGCGCTCCTGATTTGGGTGTGGACCTGTTGGAACAGACTCATATCCTGGGGAAGTATCCAGGAAATGTTTATTCTTTATTTCAAAATTAGTTAAAAAAAAAAACTATAAAAGAAAGCCATGCTCATTATAAAAGGAAGCGAAGAGTACAAAATAGGCTAAATTAAAATCCGCCCCTCCCTGCCACCAGCCCTGGTCTCACGCGTCTGGCTCCTCTCCCCCGAGGGTGTGTGACAACCACTTTCTTCTCTCCTGTCACAAGTGTGTGCAGGACACATTCACAAGAGCAACCGGGTCTTATATACCCTGTGCCTGCTTTTCTCACCTGATACATCTCGGACATCTTCTTTTCATTTCTACGCATACCTTCAAGTTGATGAAAATGAAGCCTGCCTCGTATTCCAGAAACAACTTTATTTAACTTTTCCTCTACTCATAGATGTTGAAGTTGTTTCCAATTTTCCTCTTTTGCAAACAAAAGGAAAGCAAGAAAAAGGATACTGCTTCCAAGCATATTTGGTATAAAAAAAGACTCAGTTCAGATCCTCGCTTTGTCACCAGTCACGTGACACACATTCTTTAAACCAGTCTTCTCATCTGTAAACTGGAATAAAAGAAACCCATGTCACGTAGTGGTTGAGAGAATTGAAATAACTCACGTAGAGGGAGAAAGCCAGGGTGTTGCGTACCAAAAGCCTTCTGTTTTACTAAATTGTGTTATCTGCCCAGTGTCCTTCCTCTCACCTGTGTCTGGTTTATTCTCTTGTTCCTAGCCAACTGCTTGAGTCGGAGATTTAGATTATTATTCTTCAGTTTTAAAATATGTATTCAAGTCTCCTTTTATCTCCCAATACCACTGTAGCTACATCCCCAATGATTTCATATGTTGTTTCTTATTGGTCAGTTTTAAATATTTTTATAATTTATAATAAACAGTATACTAAATAGTAATGAGTAAATAAAATTTATAATTACAATTTCCTTTTACTTTTTCTTTCTCATTCTTTACCTTCTATTTGATATTTAGCGTTTTTTCCTCTGCTCTCTTGGTTTGTAAACATTCTATTTCTGTTATTTTGATGATTACTTAAGCTTTTTAAACCTGTATATTTCTATCTTCCTCTAGAAAAATAGAAGCACTTAAGAACACGTAAATCATTTCTTGTGCCGAATAAATGATATCGACTCCCCAAAATGTCACCATTAGGTATTTGTTGCCTTTGACTGGGGTGTGTGTGCATCATCGAAAGAAAAGTATAATCTATTGTCTTTTTTAAAAAATATTTTTGATGTGGACCATTTTTTAAAAGTCTTTATTGAATTTGTTACGATATTGCTTTTATTTTATGCTTTGGCTTTTTTTTTCTTTTTTGCACATGCACATGTGGGTCTTAGCTCCCTGACCGGGGATTGAACCCATGCCCCTTGCCTTGGAAGCTGAAGTCTTAACCACTGGACCACCAGGGAAGTCCTCTATTCAGCCTTTTTTAAATCAGAAAAGAACTGTCTTCATGAATCTGTTTCTCACATTCTTCTTATTGATCTACTGATCAAAGGCTGATAGATTTTCTTGCATCAAATCATCTAAATGGTAATTGAAAAATCACATCCTTTATTTATTTTTTGCAAAAAAAATGCTTTCTGGGCATCATCCATGTGCTGTTCTAGGCAACAGGGATGAGGAAGACAAGCCATCCACCCTCACCCAGTTTACTTTTGTATCAATACACACCACAGACAAGAAACCACAAGTAAACAGGACGTTTGACAATTCACCGAGGTCAAAAGCGCTTTGAAGGCGGTGAGGAAGGGAACGTGACGGAGACCCAGCACTGCTGAGAGCATCTTGGGGCCATGCCTGTTCACCATGAGGTGAAGTCTGTCAGGGCGTCTTGCTTTGAAGACTGCTTTGTTAGTCACCCAGTTGTGTCCAGCTCTTTGTGACTCCACGGACTGTAGCTCACCAGGCTCCTCTGTCCATGGAATTCTACCAGTACTGGAGTGGGTAGCCATTCCCTTCTCCAGGGGGTCTTCCCGACCCAGGAATTGAACCTGGGTCTCCTGCGTTGCAGGCAGATTCTTTACTGTCTGAGCCACCAGGGAAGCCCTGAAAGCTGCTTTTATTCATCATTAATATTCTTTTTGTTAGCATACCTTTACTTCCAATCATTATGTTTCTTACAGGGTATATTTGAATTTTAATTTAATATAAAATGCTTTTTAGGTGGTGAATTTATCCAGTTGACATAAGACGTTATACATGATTTTATGTTATTGTTCCTATTTTTTATGCTTCCTTTGTGTTCTACCTTTTGCTCATGCAATCTGAGTGTGTGAGAGAGACAGAGAGAAAACTAGACAGGAAGGAGAGTCTGTCTAGTATTTGGGAAGATTAAGTTTCATTTTAGTTTTGTGGTGGCCACTTTTGTAACTTTAAAAAAATTGCTTAGATTTCTTTCTCTTGTTTGATCAATTTAAAATAATATTGATTTGTCCCAACCCATGATACATAGGGAAATATTTTTGTTGTATTTTCTTTTTCCTCCCCATCTCTGATTATTGTTAGTTTGTTATAATTTTGTTTATTAAAATATACCAATATTTACTTTCTCTTTTATCCCCATAATTCTTGTGATCACTTTATCTTGATTCTGTATTTAAATATATGCAATACTCACCTCCAGTTCATAACCTCACTCCTAATTTCCTTATTTGTTTTCCTAGATTTTTCCACAAAGGACTCATGTATGTTATAATCAAGAAAAGTTTTCTATGCAGTATAGACACAAACACATTGGCTGAGTGTGAATCCCTGGAGTCATATTTCATCCCCCTAAACTTTGGAGAACAGTGTATTTCAAAGTGCGATTTTTGGTGGGACCACCTCTCCACACCACTGGCCTTAGCAGTGTCAGAAATATTTGTTTCCTATGGACCAGCAAGTTCATCCTAATGACTCAGACGTTCCGGATACGTGGTCTTGGGAACTCTGCTCTTTAACGAGGCCCTTTCCACTGCAGCTGAGGCTCTGGCATCAGCGCAGCCTGAGTTGTTCTGTGGGTTGTTGGCTCTGAACCTGTGCACAATCTCGGATGGCCCAGGAACTTACCTTTGTTAGTTGATTTCCTTGTTCTGATTCCTGTCCTTAAGAGTTACTTATTTATTTATTCTTGAAATTTAATTACTTTTTCCAGATACATCAGTGTTCATATTCTTGTATCATTATTTCCCCTGGATTAGGGGATCTAGTCTTTCCTTAGTTTAGGGACGTTCCTTCCATGGTATGTTGGGATGATTATCTTCTGCTTCAGGCCCTGTCCCTTTGGGGACCCCCTTCCCAGTCCCCCTCTCTCTCCTTCCTCTGGTTGGTTTTGTTTATAGCAGTTGACAGTCTCCGCACTTGGTTCATTTTCTTGCTTTTTGCTATAAACTCAGCTTTAGGGAGCTGGCAGCTTCCTCACTGCTTATGTCTGGGGTTGGAACGGAGTCTTCACGGAGTCAGAATTTAGTTATGCAAGGATTTTAGAAGGAACAGATGAGTAGCTACATGGAGAATGAATGAAGCAACTGCATCTGTGTTAGAACCGACCGAGTCTAAATTGGAACCTGATGTCTTTCACATGCGTCACCTTCTCCTGGTGACCCCCCGTCTTTCCACATCATTCTGTGAAGGTTCCACAGGCTTGGCATTGTCTGTTCAGATTCCTGCTGCTTTAGTTGAAGTTTTCACTCCTATAATAGTCCTATTATCTTAAAGTTTATCCCCTTCTGCTATTCTTTACACATCTCTATTTTGTGATGCTCTCTTTTGTCTCTTATAATTCTTCTCCCAAGTATTTCTTCCATATTCCATTTTCTCTTAAATTTATCTGAGAATATAAAGCACCATTTTCCTGGAAGATTTCTTCCCCCCTCTCTTTGGAGCAATTCTTTGAAAGTATGTCCTTTTTGGCCTTTTCACTGACACTTCTGTTTCACTTGGGTCATTGTCAGATCTTTATTGAAGAGTGCTGCTCATTTGTGGCTCAGACAGTGAAGAATCCGCCTGCAATGCAGGAGACCTGGGTCGATCCTTGGGTCTGAAGATCCCCTGGAGAAGGGAATGGCTACCCACTCCAGTATCCTTGCCTGGAGAATCCCATGGACAGTGGAGCCTGGTGGGGTACAGTCCATAGGATCGCAAAGAGTCACACATGACCGGGCAACTATGTTCATTTTCACTTTTCCACTTATCTTCCAGTGGGGACGATATTGTTGGGCCCTGCTAAAGGAAACCCTGACTTTTCCCCATCTTTACTGGAGCAACTTTGAAAAAGTTGGGTGAAGTCCAGGTGACTTTGGGTGGGGCCCAGTGATGGAGCTAGGTCAGCTGCCCTCCTTGTTTGATCCATATGTCCCTATGTGGTTCTTAGATGGTTTTGTTAAAATTGAAAAGAAGTTCCAGCCAGCACGAGCATAGTGCTTTTAATAATTTGTTTTGAGTACCTCACTGGTATTTCAGGACTCAGCAAATGCTGATAATTTGTGAGTAACTGCTGGAGGCAGAGAAAATGAACATTTAATGGATACCTACTAGGTGACAATTGCTTTACATCTGTTATCCTTCAATTTAATCTTCACAACAACCCTGCTAGCTGGGTATTATTATCTCCATTCTGTGCACCAGGAAACTTGCTGGAGGTCACCTTCCTACTGGGATTGGATTCTGAAGCATGTGCTAGTCCTCTCGAGCCCTGAGGTCCTCTGTGTGGAGGTGTCTCCATTCCCATTCCTTGTCCTTCTTGGCAATGTTTGGCCTTATGAGGGCCTAAGTGAGTGAAAGGTTTGTCACTGGGTTCATTTCTATGACATCTCCATGCAGATGGTGCCCAGTGGTCTTCAGTATCAGTATCAGTTTAGTTGTTCAGTCATGTCCAACTCTTTGCAGCCCCATGAACCGCAGCACGCCAGGCCTCCCTGTCCATCATCAACTCCCGGAGTCTACCCAAACTCAAGTCCATTGAGTCAGTGATGCCATCCAACCATCTCATCCTCTGTTGTCCCCTTCTCCTCCTGCCTTCAATCTTTCCCAGCATCTTTTCAAATGAGTCAGGGTCTTTTCAAATGAGTCAGCTCTTTGCATCATGTAGCCAAAGGATTGGAGTTTCAGCTTCAACATCAGTCCTTTCAATGAACACCCAGGACTGATCTCCTTTAGGATGGACTGGTTGGATCTCCTTGCAGTCCAAGGGACTCTCAAGAGTCTTCTCCAGCACCACAGTTCAAAAGCATCAATTCTTTGGCACTCAGCTTTCTTTATAGTCCAACTCTCACATCCATACATGACCACTAGAAAAACCATAGCCTTGACTAGATGAACCTTTGTTGACAAAATAGTGTCTCTACTTTTTAATATGCTATCTAGGTTGGTCATAACTTTCCTTCCAAGGAGTAAGCGTCTTTTAATCTCATGGCTGCAATCACCATCTGCAGTGATTTTGGAGCCCCCCAAAATAAAGTCAGCCACTGTTTCCACCGTTTCCCTATCTATTTGCCATGAAGTGATGGGACCAGATGCCATGATCTTAGTTTTCTGAATGTTGAGCTTTAAGCCAACTTTTTCACTCTCTTTTTTCACTTTCATCAAGAGGCTCTTTAGTTCTTCTTCACTTTCTGCCATAAGGGTGGTGTCATCTGCGTATCTGAGGTTACTGATATTTCTCTCGGCAATCTTGATTCCAGCTTGTGTTTCTTCTAGCCCAGCATTTCTTATGATGTACTCTGCATATAAGTTAAATAAACAGGGTGACAATATACAGCCTTGAGGTACTCTTTTTTCTATTTGGAACCAGTCTGTTGTTCCATGTCCAGTTCTAACTGTTGCTTCCTGACCTGCATACAGGTTTCTCAAGGAACAGGTCAGGTGGTCAGGTATTCCCATCTCTTTCAGAATTTTCCACAGTTAGATCTTACTCATGGGTTAAGGTGTGGAGTAGAAAGAAGCATCAGCAGGTAGACAGATCACCACATGCCTGTTTCATAGGAGGTATGGTTGCTTGGCTGCAAGGGCACCAAGGAGGAGCAGGGGTACCTGTTGTCTCTTAGAGCCCCTGGTCCACGCTCACATCTCTCCACAGGCTATTTCATGAGTGGACAACCATCCTCTTATTTGACTCTCATTCCATGGAATACCAAGTGTATGCTGCAGGTTGTGGGTGCTCAGGAGATGTTGCCTGAATGAATAAATGAATCAATGACAGGGGAAGTCAGTGCAGGCTCTGATCTCATAACACTCAACCCTGAAGGCCTACTGCTCTTTTAGGACACTACCACCATTAACTCTGGGCTTCCCTGATAGTTCAGTGGTAAAGAATCTGTCTGCCAATGCAGGAGATGCAGGAGATATGGATTTGATCCCTGGGTCAGGAAGACTCCCTAGGAAACCCACTGCAAGATTCTTGCCTCGGAAATCCCACGGACAGAGGAGCCTGCTGGGCTACAGTCCATGGGGTTGTGGAAGAGTTAGTCACAACTTAGTGACTTAACAACAATGATAACCCTTAACTCTACAGTTAAGGATTCATTCCTTTTGCTTAACATTTGGTTCCAAGTGTTCATCATAAACATGATGCTATATCTCTCTGTGAAGAGCAGATACTCTGAGAAGAAATAATCAAACCCACTTTGTTATGTGTTTCTTAGGTGTTAGACTTTCCCCCTGAGAGTAGCTCCGGCTTGAGGTGGAGTTATGGGAGGAGGAAGACCTGAAGGAGGTGGGTAAATTCTTACTGGCAATGTAATGGCCCCCAAAGATGGAACCCAGGAATATGCTATTGTTACATGGTGAAGGGGAATTAATGTTGCAGATGGAATTAAGTTTGCTAATCAGCTGATCTGAAAATAGGGAGATCATCTTGGATTACCCAGGTGGACCCAGATAACCACTTTTAAAGTAAAAGTGGAAGAGGGAGGCAGAAGAGATCGTCAGAGTGATGCAGCTTGAGAAGGACTCCATCTACTGTTGCCGACCTTGAAGACTGAGCTCGGGGCCATGAGGCAAGGAATGAAGGTGGGTTTTGGAAGCTGGTAAGGACATGGAAGGAGCCCAGCCCTGCCAACATCCCCATTCTAGCTAAGCAAGACCAGTGCAAGACTTCTGACCTGTAAGGACTGTAAAATGGATACATTGTATTGCTTGGGGTCAATACGTTTGTGTAATTTATTACAGCAGCAGTGTGAAACCAGCATGTAAGAGAACACAGTTTGAACGCCTGGGATTGCAGTTGATTGCCTACCCCCACTTGACCATGTGGAACAAAGCATGGGCTCCCCTTGCTGTGCTGGCCTGAACTGGGAGCAGGCATGCATCTGGGTGTAGGAGGTTGCTCAATGGTGATCCCACCTGCTGGAGACTTTGTAGGTGAGTCAACAGTCCAGTTCGAGAAGATGGGGAAGAAAACACAGTTTAGCTGCTTTGTGAAGATTTAGTCTCCACTAAAAGCACCCAAAAACAGTTTGGGTGAGTTTGACAAGGCAGCAGTGGGCTAAGGGTTGAGAAAAGGCTGCCTTTAGTCCTCTGTTCAGAACTTTCTGGCCTTTCAGACTCTTCTCTGAATGTGGAACACGTTTTATTTAAATTTCTGACACAGCTTCAAAAGTGTATTTGCATTTTCTTTTTGGTTTCAAAGTTTCTTCTTGATGATGATAGTAGCTCAGCTGGAGAAAACTGGCACACAGGCACACATGCACACATATTCACACATACACTCACACACATGCATATGCACTTTCATATACTCACACATGTGCATGCTTACATGCACGCATGGATACATACATGCACAACACATGTCTGCACTCGCACATGCACACACATGCATATGCACTTGCATATACTCACACACGTACACACTCACATGTACACACTCACACACACATTGATACATACACGCACAACACATGCCTGTACTCACACATGCACAGACACATGTGTATACTCACACACATGCACACTCAGAATTTCTAGCAGTTTCCCAATGTTCTTTTCAACAACAGATGAACTGGGTGTGTGTTCATACACACAGGTTTGCCTGTGCTCAGTATTTTAGGGGACGGAGTGGCCTATTTATAAATATCAAAACAAAATTCAAACTTTTTTTCAGTTCTTAGGTGCTAGATGAAGTGTTAACCAGGTTACATGTGTATCTCATTTAATCCATAAAATTGTGTAATATAGATAATATGCCCATTTCACAGATGAGAAAGGAGGTTTAGTCTAAATGAGGTTATGTGGCTTGTGTCCTACAGATCTGGTCCTCCATCCTGGTCTGCGTGACTCCAAATATGAGCTTGTGGTGCTTACAGGCTCATGACGGCCAGATTGCTGGGTGTGCACCTTGGTTCTGAGATTACTAACTGTGTGACCAAGGGCATGTTGCTTAATATTTTTGTGTCTCAGTCCTTCATGGAAAATGGTGCTAGATGATGCTACTGGTAAAGAATTTGCCTGCCAGTGCAGCAGATGCATAACAGACACAGGTTTGATCCCTGAGTAGGGAAGATTCCCTGGAGGAGGGCACAGCAACCTACTCCAGTATTTTTGCTGAGAGAATCCCAAGGACAGAGGAGCCTGGTGGGCTACGGTCCATGGGGTTGCAAAGAGTCAGACACGACTGAAGTGACTTAGCAATACTATACTTCAAAGTGTTGTTTGTGGACTAAATGAGTCAGTACTAGTTAAGCGCTTTGAACACTGTATGCCACCTAGGGTGTCCTCATAAAGCGATAGCTACTGTCACCTTAGGGTTGATTTGTTTTTCCTCTAAAATTGTCATGCCGACCAGTGGCTTGGATTAAGTATGGTAGTGAATCACTTGTGGACATTGGACAAAGCTGAGTTCACATCAGGCAAAGTTTAAATTAAAAAAAATGAGAAAAGAAATTAAGCCATTGCGTACCTTAATAATCCTTCCTTGTTATTACTCAATATGGTTCTCACGATAACCTCAGAGGGGCACTGGGTCTGTAATTATTGTATGTTTTGTTAAAATTGGGTAAATTGAAACTCAACAAAAATGACTTGATCCATGGCATACGGCGATCAAACAGGAGAGGTCCATCTGCTTCTAGAGGTGATGATGATTCTGCTTCATCTTTCTTCCTTCCTCCCTCCTTTCCTTTTTCTCCTGTCCACTCATCATCCACCCATCCATCCATCCAAATCTATCCACCCATCCATCCATCCCTCCCTCCTTCCTTCCATTCCTCCATCCATCTATCACTTATTACTCAGAATGTACAAAGGAATGTAGGGACCAAATCCATTACAAACAAATGTGGAAATGAACATCTTCATGGAATGCCCTCTAACACGATTATAGTGACTTCATTAGATTTTTTTTTCTCCTGGGGTCATTTTTATCTTTGTCAGTGGCCTGGCTATTCCTGAATATTTTTTTTGCACTTATTTGGAAGCATGCATATTTTAATGTAATTCTATGAGGATTTGCTGCTCACCACCGTTGGTGTGAAATAGAGTTTAACATGTGAAGAACTCAAAAGATATGTTAATCGTCCTATGTATTGTAATGAATTTAGAAAAATTATGTAATGACTGTATTTCACTGATGATGGTGTTTTAGTGATTCTCACTTAGGGTGAAGCTCTAGCAGGGAGCTCCCCTTTAGAGGCCACAAACAGGTGTCAGCCTTCTCTCCGTCCCACCGACGTGGAAAGGATGCTCCGGTGGGAGGCCTCCTCCCTGAAGCCCACACAGAAACCCGGCGGGAGGGGGCACTGGCGAGGGGAGTGCAGCAAAGCCACCGAAAGCCAGTCGTGGTGAGAGGGGGCCGCTGGCCGGATGGCGCTGACTGCAGACAACTCCTCCTTAAGACTAAGAACTTCTTGGCCTTTTCTTAAAAATTCCCCACATATAGCTTTCTGGATGAAATCTCCAAACTGTGAGAATCACGATTACAGCCGGCTTTGCAAATGAGCACATCTTGCAGACATATTAGCTCATCCGGACAATGCACGCTCATCCTGAGAAGGCGGCTTAAGCTGACATCGGTATTCCACGTGCAGGACAGGAGGAGGTGCCTGTGGCCAGTGGCGGAGTCTTTTCCTGGTTCAGATGACCCGGTGAACTCATCTGAAGATTCCGCTAAAGTACTTTGAACGTGATGAAGACACACTTGAAAGACTTATTAAAAGGTATTCATGAATACTGTCCCCAACTCAACCGGAGTGGTGAGTGGGACAAAGAACAAACTCTCATCACCTCCAGAATGTGGCTAATCATTATTCAGAAGAGCAGACTCTGGAGGTCACCTTAAACCCAAAGTTCCTTACATCATTTGGGTTAAGATTTCATTCTTGGTGTCCAACCTGACCGAGGTGAGATGGGTAGCTATTTCTAAGAATGTAAAACTGGAAATTGATTTTCTTGGTACTAACTTGCATTCAGTCTGAAAACTGGAATCATCTGGAAGACAGAAATGCATCTCAAAGCAGGGATTCTCAAAGTGGGGTTCTTAGACCACCAGCCGCCAGCACACGTGAGAATTTATTAAAAGCGCAGCTTCTTATTGAGCCCTGCCCCGAGGTCACAGGTGTGAGGTCTTGCACCGAGGCCACAGAAGCAGAGCCCAGAACCAAGGTCACCTCCTATGCTGATTGAGCCCCTCTGTAACCTTGCTAAAAGCCCCCTGATCATCACGAACAAGCTTCCTGACCCCAAATTAGGCAAAGATGCCCACTCCAGTGCTCACCCTATAGCGCCCTAACCAATCACCTAATGCTAATCTTCCAGCAGGAATTTTCTTTGTCTTGAGGCTACAGAAATTGGCTCCTAATCCACAAAAACTGTTGACTTTGCCTGGTCTGTCAGGGGTTGTCAGTCCGCTGTGCTCGCAAGGCCCACTTTATCTTTGTCCTTGATCAGCTCACTCCTTTCTGCAGTGCTCTGTCTGGAAATTCTTTTCCATCCCATGCTCAGATTGCCGCAACACTTCTCAAACTTTGCCCCAGGCCTACAGGACTGGAAATGTGGGCAGGGCTGGGACCAGCTCCACACCTGTTTCCACAGGTCTCCCTGGGGGTAGGTGGGACTGAGCCTGCCCCTTGGAGAACCTACTGGAAGCCAAACAGCCCGTCATTCATGACTGATGGTGGAGAAGCCCATGCCTTTCACTGAGGACATTACTTTACGGTATGGTTTAGGGGCTTATTCAGATTTATCGTTACCCGTATTTCATCTAAAATCTTAACCTTTTAAAATATAAACTATTTTATTTAAATCATGTTCATTTTATAGAGGCTTTCTATTTGTGGTGAGTGATCCTTAGTTTTTCGTTAATGGTAATAATGACTTCATTCAAGGAAAAAAGGATTTTGAAAAAAAACTTAGGTCAGTTTGTAATGGTACGGTTGATATTATTTGTATCTTCCTCTTTCAATGTTGTTATAGTAAGTGTGTATTACCTCTGTCATCAGAAAACAATAAATATTCTAAACACAAATAAATCAACAAGCTCTAGAATGTTCTGCAGGGTGGTGGTAAAGATGGGGTAGGATGCTGATGGGAAGTGGGTGTGCTTATTGTTTTTTTCCCATTTTTGCATTTAGTGGTTGAGTGACTTACTAATGGCATTTTAGAATAAAACATGCAACGTGTGACTACAGAGCTCTGTTTTTGTGCTTCAAAACCTTGCTGGAAATGAGCATCCCAAAAGCTATCTTGGGCTTCCTTGGTGGCTCAGCAGTAAAGAACCCGCCTGCCAATGCAGGAGATGTGGGTTCGATCCCTGGGTCGGGAAGATCCCCTGGAGAAGGAAATGGCAACCTGCTCCAGTATCCTTGCCTGGGAAATCCCATGGACAGAGGAGCCTGGCGGGCTACAGTCCACGGGGTTGCAAAGGCAGGACTTAGCAGCTGAGCACACACACATGGAAGCTGTGTTGATAGGATCATTTTAAACGTCATTTATTTCTTTTTAAACTTATATATGGTAAAATTCTTTCCTGTGTTGGACCATTCCGACTTTTGACAAAAGCTTGGAGTCATGTCACTACCATGAGTAAGACACAGATCTGTTCCATTGACCCCTCAAAAATCCCTCTTGCTGCATCTTTGTCATAAATCTCTTCTTCTATCCTATCCCCTGGCAGCTCCCATCTGTTCTCTGGCCCCATAGTTCTGCCTTTTCCAGAATGTCGCATAAAAGGACCCGTACAGGAATGCACAGGAATGGCCTTTGGGTCTGGCCTCTTTCACTGACATTTGAGATGCCTCTCTTGTGGCTGCATTTATCAGTAGCTGTTTTATTATTATTATTACTTGGACAGAGCAGTTTGTTTTCCAGTTGGGAAATAATCGGAAACAACAGTTATAAGTTGCTCCAAGCAATCAGGGTACAGATTTTGTGTGTGTGTGAACGTTGTTTTCATTTTTCTTGGGCAAAAACCTAGAATTGAGGCTGTTGGGTCATATGATAAGTGCATGTTTAAATTTATCAGAAATCGTGAACTTATTTTCCAAAGTGAGTGAAGTTTTGCATTCCCACGAGTGACATATCAGACTTCCAACTGACCCACATTCCTACCCATAGGTGGTATTATCAACATTTTTTTTTTTTATTTGGGCCATTCTAACAGCTGTCTGCATGCATGCATGCTAAGTCACTTCAGTCATGTCTGACTCGTTGCGACCCCATGGACTGTAGCCTGCCAGACTCCTCTGTCCATGGGATTCTCCAGGCAAGAATACTGGAGTGGGTTGCCAAGCCCTCCTTCAGGGCATCATCCCAGCCCAGGGATTGAACCCGTGTCTCTCACGTCTCCTGCATTGGCAGGCAGGTTCTTTATCACTAGTGCCACCTGGGAAGCCCAATAGCTGTATAGTAAACTTAATTTGTATTTCCCTGACAGTTAATGATGTCGAGTATCTGTTTGCCTGTTTATTTTCATTTCTATATTGTCTTTGATGAAGTGTGTGTTCTAGTTTCTGGTCCATTTTTATTGAGTTATTTGTTTACTTACAGTTGAGTTTTGAGAGCTCTTGTGTATTCTGGGTAGAAGGACTTTATTGCATATGTAATTTGCAAATACTTTCTCTGAGTTTGTGATTTGTCCTCTCATCCTCTTAAGATAGAGAGTACAGTGAATTATTTGAGTCCTTGCATGTCCTTTTTGGAAGTAAATGAAGACCACTCAAACAAGAACAAATACAAGTCACACTTCGCTCTAGCAAGGGGCTCAGCCATCCTTATTCATGTTTGGCAGAGACTCAAAGGAGGTGGAGGAGCGGAAAAGCTTTATGGTGGAAAAGCAGGGGCTCCAGGCTGGGCTTTATGGTGGAAAAGCAGGGGCTCCAGGCGGGCTCCAGGTGTGAGGCTGCTGGTCTGGGGAAACTGAAGGCAGCTCCCTGGAAACCGAGCTTCCCATGTGATGTGGCTGTGGGTGGTTTGGCTTCCTGGGTTGGCCACAGCTGGGGTCACGGGTCACAGTTCCACTATCATCTGGCCCTTGTCTGTTTGCATGTTCAGTCTCTCACTTTTTTTAGGGCAACCAATGTACATTCTGTTGCTAAGAGTAAACTGGCCTTGAATAAGCAGGGTGCGCCCGAGCAGGTAAGTGCCATGGTCTGAGAATCACTGCAGGCAGGGCTGGCCGGGGCTGTGCTGAACCCAGCTTCTCTGGGGAATATTTGGGCCTGATTGTGAGTGACAGGACCCAGGGGTATCAGGGCGGAGTGAGAGCATCCCCATCAGTACTTTGGCGGCCAGAGCACCCACTGCTGGCCCTAGGGGAGCCCAACAGCCTGGGGGACCTTCCCCCAGGCCAGTGAATGGCAGCCCCGGGCTGGTCTTGCTGCCCGAGCAGCGGGGCAGATGCTTGCCTTGTCTTCCCTGATCCCATGTCAGCTGGGGGTGGGGGTCCCTGATCTTGCTTTTGTGCTGTTGCTACAGCTTCTGTCTGAATGCCTGGGGTGAGCTCAGCCTTGCCCAGCTCAGGATGAGATCCTGGGGAGGGGTGCACAGGGACCCCTGACTCTGGCGACCGTGGGAGGGAGACAGCAATGCCAGCAGGGCCATGCTGTGGCCGGGATCGCCCTGCCCCTCGGGTGTGCGGGCACTTGCTGCCGTCCAGCAGGCTTCCTGTCTGCAGCCAGATGCCCTGTCCCCTTTGTCCACCGGGCCATGACCACCTGTGACTAGAGTCACTCCATGTTTGGCCGAGGGAAGCGGACGCTGGCAGCTGGCAATCAATACTGCAGAAGTGATGGCCTTTTTGCATTTGAAAGGTGTCTTTCAGCTTCAGGGACTTGGGTGTCAGCGCAGATCCATGGGATCGAAGGCTGCCAGGGCGTGGCAAGAAGACTGGAAGGTGAGCCAGGCTTTCCGAGAGGGCCTGGGCAGAGCAAGGGACCTGTCCAGGGCCTTTTCTTTGTCTCTGCCCCTCAGGGTCATCGTGGCCACCTCGGTGTCTCTTCTGAGTATCACTTCTTCAGGGAGTATTTGGGAGCATGTGGGTGGATTACAGGTAAGTGAAGGAAAGTCTCACTCGGTTCAGTTCAGTTCAGTTCAGTCGCTCAGTCGTGTCTGACTCTTTGCGACCCCATGAATCGCAGCACTCCAGGCCTCCCTGTCCATCACCAACTCCCAGAGTTTACCCAAACCCATGTCCATTGAGTCAGTGATGTCATCCAACCATCTCATCCTCTGTCGTCTCCTCCTCCTGCCTTCAATCTTTCCTAGCATCAGGGTCTTTTCATATGAGTCAGCTCTTTGCATCAGGTGGCCAAAGTATTGGAGTTTCAGCTTCAACATCAGTCCTTCCAATGAACACCCAGGACTGATCTCCTTAAGGATGGACTGGTTGGATCTCCTTGCAGTCCAGGGGACTCTTAAGAGTCTTCTCCAGCACCACAGTTCAAAAGCATCAATTCTTTGGCACTCAGCTTTCTTTATAGTCCAACTCTCACATCCATACATGACCACTGGAAAAACCATAGCCTTGACTAGATGGACCTTTGTTGGCAAAGTAATGTCTCTGCTTTTAAATATGCTATCTAGGTTGGTCATAACTTTCCTTCCAAGGAGTAAGCATCTTTAATTTCAAGGCTGCAGTCACCATCTGCAGTGGTTTTGGAGCCCCCCAAAATAAATTCTGCCACTGTTTCCCCATCTATTTGTCATGAAGTGATGGGACCGGATGCCATGATCTTAGTTTTCTGAATGTTGAGCTTTAAGCCAACTTTTTCACTCTCCTCTTTCACTTTCATCCAGAGGCTCTTTAGTTCTTCTTTGCTTTCTGCCATAAGGGTGGTGTCATCTGCATATCTGAGGTTATTGATATTTCTCCCGCAATCTTGATTCTAGTTTGTGCGTCACCCAGCCCAGCATTTCTCATGATGTACTCTGCATAGAAGTTAAATAAGCAGGGTGACAATATACAGCCTTGATGTTCTCCTGACTGTTGCCCTGAATTTTAGGGGCATACTTCTTTAGCTTAAAACTTTGCCACCCTCCAAAATGTAAATGCATTTGGGAAAATATAAGCTATTTACACCATAGCATGAAGCTATGAAGCTTCAAAACTTTTCCCAAGGCAGTTTTCCATAGCTGAAGCCTGTGGAGGAGATCAGGAGGTGGGTCAGGGAGGGAGGAGGAGGAGGCTGGCCAGGTCTGAGACCTCAGGACATAGATTTCTCTGCCTCGATGATTTATCTAGGTCCTGGTGGGGCCAATAGCCAGCCGGAGAGGACCGGGAAGGGAAACTGGTGATGTTTGGGACTCTGAGTGGTCTTTAGAAAAGGGACTTCTGTTTGTTTCTTCTAACAACACCCTCCTTTTGGGGAGAAGGGTGTGAGGAGGAGGCCCACCAACTTCTGCTGCCCGGTCAGTGTGAGAAATACTGAATCTGGGAACACCGCCTCTTTTGTTTCCTTAAGTCTAAGCTTCCTTCGTAGTCAGCTGTTCGCAGTCCTTCCGCTGTTTTCCTTGGCCTGCACCACGGTTCAGTGGAACATCTTCAAGTCCAAGCTTTGTTGTTCTTAAAGATTGTTAACCATGGTGCAAAGATTTCAAGAGAAAAACTCACTCCTTGAGACTGAGAGCTCGTCCCCTTGCATTTATTGTGATTTATTTCCCTGATGCTGGGAAAGATGGAGGGCAGGAGGAGAAGGGGGCGACAGAGCATGAGATGGTTGGATGGCATCACTGACCCAGCGGAAATAAGTCTGGGCAAGCTCCAGGAGATAGCGAAGGACAGGGAAGCCTGTCGTACTTGCAGATCACGGGGTCGCAAAGAGTCGGACATGACTTAGCTATTGAACAAACAACAGCAACAAAATTTTTACAAGGGGCTTAAAGAGTAGAATCCCGTGGACACTTTGTCCTCCTGTTGTAATGCTTTTTGGGGAATGAGTCCTGGGGCCAGAAGGTGGTCAAAGCCAGCACGAGGGTGAGCATGCCTTAACTCAAGGCCAGCTGGCGGTGGGAGGCAGGACACGTGATCCAGAGCTCTTTGCCCACGTGTGGTGCCTCATGCGTGGTGGAGGCGATGCTGCCAGAATTCTCAGGCCAGCGCGGCTGGTGTGCACCCTGCTCCTTCAAAGACAACCTTGATGGAGTTTATTTGAGGGGGAAGGAAAAGATGAGTCAAGTGAAGAAACCTCAACCCTAAGAGACAGACCCTCTGAAATACCAGCTCCACCAGCTTCTGACTTGCATCTCCTGTTGGTTAAGTGGGGTGGATTGTCCTTTCCCTGCAAAGTGGCCACTGCAGTCACCATGTTAAATATAATTAAAATAAACTCCCCGGTGGCTCAGATGGTAAAGCATCTGCCTGCAACGTGGTAGACCCGGATTCAATCCCTGGGTCAGGAAGATCCTCTGGAGAAGGAAAAGGCTACCCACTCTGGTACCCTTGCCGGAAAATCCCATGGACGGAGGAGATTTGTATGCTACAGTCCATGGGGTCACAAAGAGTCAGACACAACTGAGCGACTTCACTTTCCTTCTGAGAAAATGTCCTTGTTATTCCAGAATCTCTGGTTCTGGAGAGCAGAGATGGATTTCATAAGGAAAGTGTTTTGGGTGGTGTCGAAATGCTGCTCAGAAGTGCCACTTAGGGGAGAACTCTTCCCTGGGGTTTCTAACGGGGCTTCTGCTCATCGCCGGTGGCCCATGTGGGACACGAGGAGGGGCCTGGGGTCCCCGGGGAAGCAGCTCTCGGGGGTGTTCCTCCCCCATCCAGTGATCCCGAGCTGGGGTTCGGGCAGGCCCTGGGCAGGGGTCCCTGGGCACACAGCTGCTCCCTCTCCAGGCCTTCAGCTGCCTCTGCCGCTCCATCCCCCTCAGAGACCTTGGCCCGATACCAGGTCCACGGCCCGGGGCCCTGGCTGTATGGTCACTGAGTCCTTTGCTGGGAACAGGTATGCACCGGGCTTGGCTCCGGGAGGTCCCCTTCCCATTTCCCTCCCTCTTTCCTATCCCTGCCCCTGAATGACCCCACCTGCCGGAAGGTCGCTGCCCCAGGAAAGAAGTGTTAATGCTGACAGGAGGAGTCCCTGTGAGGGCTGGGGTAGGAGCCGACAGGCTGGGCCCACCTCACCCTCACCCAGGGGCCCCCCATCACAGTTTAGAAAAAGAAAGCCTCTAATAGATCAGGGCCGGGGGGTGGTCCCTTTTTAGACCCTTGGCTGTGTCCCCGCATCCTGGCAGGAGGGCATCAGTTGTGTCTGACTCTTTGTGACCCCATGGACTGTAGCCCGCCAGGCTCCTCTGTCCGTGGGATTCTCCGGGCAAGAATGCTAGAGTGGGCTGCCTGCCCTCCTCCAGGGGATCTTCCCGACCCAAGGATCGAACCCGCATCTCTTATGTATCCTGCATTGGCAGGTGGATTCTTTACCACTAGTGCCACCTGGGAAGCCCAGCGGGAGGCACTGCCTGCCCTGGATTCACAGCTTGACCACAGGGTGGGTGGGTAGGGGGGTAAAGGCCTCACATCTTCCCTTTTCTCATCTCCTCCTTTCCTACAGACGAGGGCGCGTTTGTCGTTCTTTGTTACTGTTACTCTTAATTGTTCACACGCGGGGGGTCTCTATTTGGGGCCGACCCATCCCAAGGCCAACCGGGCAGGCAGAGGGTGGCTGCCTTGGTCTTCATCCCTCCTAGATCCCAGCACGCCGGCCGCTGGACGGGCCTGAGCTGGGAGAGCGCAGCGTGGCGCAGTAGAGACACGGCCTCGGCGCATCAAACCCGAGACCTCGGACTTTGCGGACTCCCTGCGCGTGCGCACTGGACTCCTTTCCCTGGAGACCTTCGGTTTGGCGGGATGGCTGCTTTGACTGCCAGATTCAAGAAGGAAAGGGCCATAACATTCACAAATGTGCAGTCACATGAGTCATTTTTGCTCAGCTGCAGCTCAGAGTGGCTGAAATGTGGGCACAGGGGCCCGTCTTTGCTCTTGGATTGTTTATGGCTCAGAGGGGTCCAGATTTCCAGTGCAGGGAATCATCCCAATTCCACGAATGGAGCAAAAGGGCTGGGATTTTGGTTAAAGAAAAGTCATTCTTAGTCACTCATTCACGTCCTACTCTTTGCAACCCTTTGGACTGTAGCCCGCCAGGCTCCTCTGGCCATGGGATTTTTTTAGGTATGAATACTGGAGTGGGTTGCCATTTCCTTCTCCAGGGCATGTGTCCCCTGCATTGCAGGTGGATTCTTTTGCTTGTTGAGCCATCAGGGAGGCCCATTTAATTTATAAAACATGATGTTTTCTTTTATCCAGGACACTTCCTCTGTACATATTGGTGAGGGTGGTGGTATTAACAAAGATACGTAACAAAGAGAGCTCAGCCTTCAGGAGATGGCTGTTTCCTTAGGCAGTTCCTTTTCTCAGCCTTTTACATTCTGAATTAGAAAATCTTAATCTACAATTTTGGACTTCCCTAGTGGCTCAGTGGTAAAGAACCCACCTGCTAATGCCAGTGACTTGGGTTCAATCCCTAGGTTGGTAAGATCCTTCAGAGAAGGAACTGGCAACCCACTCTAATATTCTTGCCTGGGAAATCCTATGGACAGAGGAGCCTGGCAGGTCTGTGGGGTCCATAGTGTCACAATTAGTCAGATGTGACTTAGCAACTGAGAATGCATGCATATAACCCACAATTTCAGTTGTTAGGAACAAGCTGTTCATTGCTCCTGGTTAGGATTACATAATAATCCTAACTTGTAACATGGGCTTCCCTGGTGGCTCAGATGGCAAAGACTCCACCTGCAATGAGGGAGACCTGGGTTCCATCCCTGGGTTGGGAAGATCTCCTAGAGAAGGGAACGGCAACCCACTCCAGTATTCTTGTCTGGAGAATCCCATGGACAGAGGATCCTGGAGGGCTACTGTCCACAGGGTCACAGAGTCAGACACGACTGAGCGACTGACAGACTTGTAACATGGACCAGCGATGTCAAGAGCTTCCATGATAAGTCTGCCCATCAGGTGGAGTGTGGAATCCGACAGTTGAAGAAAAGGGAGTTTTTTCTCACCAAGGACTCCCAGGTTCTCTAGATGCTGGGTCCCTGAGCTAGTGTCTCTCACAAGTACAGCCATACCTCATAGTATAATGCTTCACTTTTTTGCAATTTGCAGATACTGTGTTTTTTACAAATTGAAGATTGTAGCAATCCTGCATTGAACAAGGCCACTGGCGCTTTTTCCCTAACAGCATTATTTTAAAATGAAAGTATGTCCATTGTCGTTTTAGACAAAAGGCTATTGCACACTTAATAGACTACAGTATAGTAGTGGGAAACCAAAAAATTTGTGTGACTCGCTTTGTTGCAATATTTGCTTTATTGTGCTGGTGTGGAACCAAATCCACAATGTCTCGAAGGTATTCCTGTAGAAGATTAAATGCTCCAGTTTGGGAAAAATAGTGGTGAAACCCGTATTTGGTTGCTTCTGGGTCTGAAAAGTATTTTGTCATGCTGTTTCTATATTTACATGTGGTTTTAAAATATGCCCCCTAAAATATGTCATTAATTTCTTTTGCTCATAATGCAAAAAAGCATCAAGTATTTGGAAAGACTCAAATTTCTGACAAATAAACTGTTTATCTTACAGTTTGGTCTTATTGGGAAATTTTAACCTTTTTTTTTTTTTAATAAATGTGGAATTTTAGTCCTAAAGTAATAAGCTTGAGCTATTTAAAATACTGAGTATATCCCTCTGTTTTGTTAGGTCATTTCAGTAAGCTTTTTAAAAGCAAACAGTGGTTTTTAATGGCATTTTAATATCACAAAAAAAGTTTTTTTTTAATTTTATTTCAGCTATCATTTGGAAAACTCACATGAAGAGCTTACTATCCCCTAGTGTGGGGAAACAGGACCCTGCTGACATTTCTTGCATAACACAAATAGCATACTTCTGTGATTTGATAATATTCATGATTTTTATTATTTTCTTCAAGCTGGAATCAAGACAGAGGCCCCCAATTTCCTAGGAGTGAACAGTGCATATAAATCAGTCTTCAGATGTGACCTCTTGTTCACCCCAGCAGAGTGGGCATCCACACTCCTCCTCTGGTCTGTATCAGTGCTCACCAGGTAGTTATTGCATAAATGGAAGATCTCTTCTCCTGCAGTAAGAGCTCTCAGGATGTCCCTGCTGACTCCAAGTTGTCAATGGAATATGGTGTCTTCTGGGACAGCCTGCTGTCCAGTGCATCTCTCACACGGAGGCAGAGCTGGTTTGGCCTAACCGTGCAGCAGGGTGCCTGTAAAGGTGCGCAGGTGACGATCTGCTTAGCTGCTCAGTCGTGTACTGCTCTTTGTGACCCTACGGACTCTAGTCTGCCAGGCTCCTCTGTCCATGAGATTTTTTATGCAAGGATACTGGAGTGGGTTACCATTTTCCTCCTCCAGGGGAGCTTTGGACCTGGGGGTCAGACCCGCGTCTCCTGTGTCTCCTTCATTGCATGAGGCTTCTTTACCCACTGAGCCATGAGGAAAGTCTATAGGTGAGAATAACCACGTATCAGTGACATCCCAGACGATGTCACCAATTTCACCTATTGCTATTTTTAGTAATGTCTAACTAGTGGCCAGATTTACACGTTTCTCAGTAAGTGCAGCATGACCTATTTTTGCAAGGAAACCTCTGATTTTGAATGCTATTTCTACAGTTTTGGTCTCTTTTCACCCCCCTGATGTCTTCATGCCACTAATTGTGATCATTTTATCAAAGACCTTGGATGGGCAGATTGGCAGATCAATTTCAGATAATCCTCATCTTACTTTATAATAGTTCTTGATTATTTTGGATGCTTGCTAGCAATCATCTGTTGCAGATTCACTGTTTATAGTGTGTGCTTATGTTGGAGTCTGCTCATTATCAACAATTATTATGCTGAAATAGGTTATTACTTTCTTTTTAAAAGTTTAAACAATGATAGATGTTAAAATTACTCTTTATTTTAAAAGCGGAATAAACTTATTTTCATTTAGTGAATATTAACACATAATTATGAAGATTATTTTGAATTTTGGGGCCATTGATATATTTTGGGTGTTAGGGAGACAACACATCATAATTGTAGCAATAAATATCCATGTGAAAATGTAAGCAGCACAGAAATATTTTGAAAATGTCCTGGGTGAGATACGTGGCACTGTTTCCTGAATGTTAGCTGAGAACTGACCAGGGAGATTCTTCCAGTGCGAGCACTTTAAGAAAACACTGATTAGTAAGACCTCAAGGAGATTTCCGAGTCAATCATGATCAATATAAATTACAAATTTGTGAAGTGTTGTGTAGGAAATAGTTTCATCACTCTTCCTCTTAAACCACAAAGCCATCAGTAGATCACCTGGTAGCTGAGAGGCATGACCATGAACTTCACATTTGTTAGACTGCATTAATCCTCATGGCAGGCTTTGTGAAAGCCAATATCATCACCGTTTATAGATAAGAACTGCCAGCCCGGCTGGTGACTTCAGAGCAGGGAGAGGCTGAGCTTGCCCCCCAGGCATGCTCGCTGCCTATGGCAAATCCTTGGCAGGCTTCGGACTCTGAAGGTTAAGACGCAGGGAGAAGGGTTGGATCTTAGGAAGGAAGTTGTGTGGTTTCCCTGGGCATGTCCTTCTCTGTGACCTGGAGGGGGAGCGGGGAAAGTGGACTGGATCGCTCGGCTCAAATGCAGCCAGAAATACGCTCCAAGCATGAGCTGAAACCTGGATGTCCATCCAGCCCAAAGAGCAAAAACCCTCTGAAGACCTGTGTTTCCTCTCAAAAGTTCACGACTGGGCTTCCCTAGTGGTAAAGAGTCTGCCTGCCAATGCAGGAGACACAGGTTTGATCCCCAATCCGGGAAGATCCCGCAGGCTGCAGAGCAACAAATACTGAGCCTGTGCTCTAGGGCTGGGGAGCCACCACTACTGAGTCTTACAGCCTGAGCTCTGTGACCAGAGGAGCCCCCACAGTGAGACCCCTGCATACCACGCGTAGGGCTCGCCACAACTAGAGAAAAGCCCGCATAGCACCAAAGACCCAGCACTGCCAAAATATATAGAAAATAACGCTGTTAAAAGAAAGAAAGGAGAATTCTACATTACCTTGATTTAATAATCTTTTAAAAAGCTCATGCAATTTTGTTTTCCATTGCATAGTTTATCTTTGTGGAATTAATGTTAAGATATTTCAACTTACAGTAGATTACAATGGGCACTTTTAGAATACATCTGGCTTGCAGCCCCGCCCAGCATCTATGACATCTGTGACATCTGGGATAAAGATGTCCAGCTCTAGCTCCCTTAGCCCAAAATATGTGATGCGGTGTTTCTGCAGTAGAGTTTGAAAAGGTTAAAAAAAAAAAATCAATCCAACTTTCTCTGTAACGTTACGGAGTAGCGGGGGCAGTTGACCAGGACTTTCTGGTGTTTGCATGAACGTCCTAAGTCCTTGAGCCCTCTCAGTCCAGCAAATCAGGGCGGCAGGCCAGCCTTCAGAGGGTGGGAGGAAAACCTGCCCGAGCTAGTTTCCTTCTGCCACGGGACTCTTCCTCTGGAGCCCAGCTCAGGGAGCAGGGAGCCGTCTCGCCTTCCTTTTTCCGGGGCAGCTGTGCTGCGAGGTGGTTCTGAAAGGCAGGCAGTCCACGAAAGACACATAGACCCGTGTGATGATAAGGTTAGGGCTTAATACAAGGAATAAATTGCTCATTTTTTGAATTGAATAAATATAGTTCATTCTAGGCAAAGCTGCCTCTGTCATGCTGTCGGGGCCTATTAAAATTTGGATTATCACTTGTCTGTGGCAGCTTTAACTTTTCCAGTTACTTTTTTCTAATATTTTAATGTTTAGCATTCATAAACCTGCAGCCCGTGTCTTCTCTTGATGGCTCCTGTCTCTTCTGCATACCCTGCCTGCCCTATTTAGATTATTTTAGCAACTCTTCACACTTCTGCCCCCTCTGCATGTCCTTGCAGGGGTGGAGGAGGAACTGGGATGTCAGAAGTTACCAGATGCTATGCCATCAGCAGGACCATGTTCTTGGGCAGAAGCATGTGAATTACACTTAAGCCCCTAGAAGGTTTGAAGTCCCCCCTCCCCAGTCTCTTTCTGTCTCAATCTCATTGCCTCCCAAGATATTAAATCTACTTTTAGTTAATAACTGTAAGAGTTTAAAGTTTTTTTTTCCCAGTTGTTGTTCAGTCGCTAAGTCATGTCCAACTGTTTTGCGACCGCCATAGACTGTAGCCTGCCAGGCACCTCTATCCATGGAATTCTCCAGGCAGGAATACCAGAGTGGGTTGCCGTTTCCTCCTCCAGGAGATCTTCCTGACAAAGAGATCGAACCAATATCTCCTGCATTGGCAGGCGGATTCTTTACCATTGAGCCACCTGGGAAGCTCCCTTTTTTTCCCCCAGAGTCTCCCCTATTTCCTTATTCAGATCCAGCCACAGATTCAAGCCCAGCTATATGGTCTTCGCATCTGCTCCAACCTCACAGGTGAAACCTGGAGGCTGTTCTCAGATGTAGGAGACCGTTTGGTGATCTTTTCGGTAAATACAGCAGCGAGGAGGGGGAGAAAGAACAATATCTAATAGATCCAACTCCTGAGTCCAAGCAGACAGTTTAACCCTTGGGTCATCGCGTTTGTATTCCACTTATTGGATTGCTAATAGATTTTCTTCATTTGTGTGAGATGTTGCAAATGATGTGTGGAGGCCGGCCGGTTCTCCAGCGCCTGGACCAGAGGTCCACCTGTACGGAGCCAGCGTTAAAAGCTGCAGGAGTTGCTGCCTCCTGACAACATCCCAGCTGTAGACTAGCAATCGCAATCCTCGGGTGGCAGTTTTAATTATCGGCACCGGCGATACCATCAGCAAGTGTGTAATTACGTGTCAGTTTCCTGGCTGTTGGGTATGAAAAGTGGAACCAGTGAAATGATGATTGTGGAAGCAGTAGACTCATATTTAAACAATTCAAAATGTGTAACTGGCAGTGTCATTAAACAGAGAGAGTCTGACCCCAGCTGTCACTTACTTTTCCTTATGCAGATTTGTTCATGCTGTCTGTCAAAGAGCTCCATGGGCTGAAATGGGACAGAAGAGGTGACATAATTCTCAGAGCAAAGAGGGCTGCTTGCCTTAACTCCGCAGAGGCGTTCTTTTAGCCTAAACAAATACGACTGCCAAACTGTAAATAAACCAAGACCATTACAGGAAATTCTATAGACTTTTGCTGATGAATACACAAAAGCAGAATATCAGACAGACATCCTCGCCTTGAACAATGTGAATCAAAGCTGCCGGATTGCCAGATACTTAAAGAATAAGCACCATGACGATTAGAAGGGCTTCTTTTTGAAGAAGAAAATGAAATGACTCTTTTAATTGTAGGCTAAAATTTTGAGGCCAAGGTGGAAAAAAGATGTGGAGCTCAGTTTGAAAAATGCTCGGTAGAGAAATGTGATTGGATGAAATCATGACACAGATTTCAACTTCAATCTGGCTTAGGTTGTAAGTTGTTATGGCCTCAGATGCTTTGAATACAATTGAGAAAATAGAAATATGTATGCTATATAGACGAAGGTTAAAAATAGATCTGAGTGGCTTTCTAAGAAAGGTGGGTTAACAAGTAAGGAACACTCAAATTTCTTTAAATGTAATTGCATAATTCTGTATCCCACCAATTACACACTTCCAGGAGATGGGAGAAATGCACATTTCCTCTCAAAAACTTCATTTACCGGTATTCAAAAAAAGAGCTGGATAATCAAGGGTTAAGTCTGCATGCATGCAAAAACAAACGAAAGGAGAGTTTATAAAATGAACTGTGGAGGTTAAGTGTAGGGGTTAAACTAACACAATGAACTGTGAACACAAAGAAAAATATTTCTTTAATTTTTAAAATGTTTTCATTTCTCATAATAAACTGAACTTGCAGTTGCATACAAACAACATTATTTCATACCCTGAAGACACTGCAATTTAAAGCTTTTGGAACTCAAATTGATTCTGGAAGCAATGCTATGACTACAGAGGCGCCGTACGTGGCAATCATGATCTTCTGAAGGGCATCAAACCGCACCTCGAGTAGCACATTTGAAAGCAAACACGGGCTTGTGCGCACACACAGGTAGGAGGCATTTAAAACAGGGTCAACATTGCATTTATTTCTGGTTTCAAAGGCAAAGTTACTGATTTCCTCACTGGTTAATGGAAGCCATATTAATTGCCACGGTACATTCAGATTTGAAAGTAATAAATAGGCACATATTAAATCCTCTAAGGATTAATTTGTATTTTATCAGCTGTGAAAAGGGCAATTTTTTACATATCTCAACTTAAGAGGTAGCCTTATTAGGCGTTCATCGGAAAACAAATTCTGCATATATTTTGTAGCAAGGTTTAAGAAAAAATCATTTTTTCCTCCTCAAAAGTAGTAGGGTGCAACTAGGGAAGCAATTAGTATTTATATCCTAGACAAACACAGTGTTGGAGTGTTTTGACTTTTAAATACTTGTATGGCTGGTTAAAGGAAAGGATGATAGAAAATGATGCATTGTTATATATTTTATCATACTGGACACAGGGGTGTTTAAGGGGCTTCAGACAACATTGTGTGCCTGTTGTGTGTGAATTGTCAAGGTATGGTGACAGTTCTTATTTATTTTCACGTGGAGAGCATCCAGAAATGCTAACGTTCCTGTTGGGTTGGCCGTGAAGTAGCAGGTGGAAGGTGTGGTGTGTGCAATCCCTTGGCCAAATCGCTTGGTAGCTGGTGGAGAGGCCTGGGGCCGTGGCTGGTGTTGGTGAGTTCTCTCTCCGCCTTCTGTGGGCATGGCTGGTGGTCCCTGACTCTCATTATCTCAGGGAAGTGGGGCCACCTGAGAAGAGCCCACTTTCCTATGTCTAAGCAAGGGATAAGAGCCGAAAAGTATTCAACAAACCCATATTTCTGATCACTCTTTCCTTTAGTAAGAGGACTGGTTATCATATCTTCACCCCCAAAATGTTAAGTGGTCTAGTTAAATCAAGGAACTAGGTGAAAAAAAAAATTGTCAGACTTCTCTGGTGGTCCAGGGGTGAAGAATCGGCCCGCCAATGCAGGAAACATGGGTTTGATCCCCGATCTGGTGGATCCCATATGCCTCGGAGCAACTGAGCCCAAGAGCTGCAATTACTGAACCCACAGGCCTAGAGCCTGTGCTCCGCTACAAGAGGAGCTACGGCCGCGAGAAACCCACACGGGGCAACCAGAGAGTGCTCTCCACACCTAGGAAAACTGGCATGCAGCAATGAAGATCCAGCACAGCCAAAAAATTAAAAAGGAAACTGTCCTCTGCAACATGCATCCTCGAATGGCTTGTCTGGTTTGATTTGAAAGTTCCCTAGAGAGATCACTCCCACAACTTCTTCTGGAAGTCTGTTCTGCAGTCTAATAGATCTTATTGTCAAATGCTTTGTTAAACTTTTAGTGGAAGATGTGTATTGCACTCAGCATTGGCGGTTCTTGAAATTCTATCAGGGAAGCGCAATCAAATTGGTCTCCCATGACTTGCTCTTTGGTTGACGTGGAATGGGTTCCCCTCTGCTTCTGGCATTTTCCACAGAGAGAGTGATGGACTTGCCTCCCCTTCCCTTCCCTTAAGCCTCCTACAGGCACCCTGCTTGTCATCAGGAAGCTCGTGTCTCAGGGAGCACGGCCCGTTATTCTGTTTCAATTTTGAAAAATCGTGCCACATGAATTCAAATTTCTAGAGACAGAATGTGCCTAGTCTTTCGTGCTAGAAATCCCTAATCTGGGCAGCGGTACACATTTGCTAGGGTTCAGCTTCCGTGCCCTGTGGTCTGGCCCAATTTTCCCCTTTGAATGACTTTGTGTGACTGAGCTATTTTAAATGGTTCTCGTCTGCTTCCAGTTTGCTGCTAAACTGAAAAAGTTTTTATTTGCAAATAAATAGCTTACTCCCCTGGCTCTCCCAGGAATTTGCAGCATCTTCTATGTTCCCTTCCTCTGGAAGCTCCAGCGGCCTTTTGACTAATGAGGTGACCTTAAGAGAAGTCCTTGCCTGGATGTCCAGTGTGGCTGGCTGTGGTGGTGACAAGTGTGAATTTCAGACAAGGCATGGTCTCACACAGTTGCTTCTACTTGGCCAGTAAGCCTGTCCTGCTCAGGCTCAGGCCACAGATAACTTCTGTCACCATAGATTAACAGGATTCCAGCAAAGTGTTAACTGCCCATTATCAGGTGTCATCACACAGTTAAGAGTTACTCAGCACTAATGATCTTAGGTGTTGGTACTTGACTGTCCTTTGTAAGGAGAATATAGGTTTAAAATGAATGAGCTTCAATTCTGCCTCTTTGAGGCAAATTCCTACCAATCTACAGAAAAGGGCATGTGACATATTTGACCTATGGGTTCCCTAGAGGATTATTTTTCAATGAAGGATTTAAAGGAGAAATAAACAAACAAACAAAGGGAAAAATCCCAATAATTCTTCCATAAGCACCAGGCTTTCTTAAGAACCCAGTGGCTTATAGACAGTTTATCTCAAAGTGTGGTCAGACCACCTGGGTGCCTCCTTCTCTGTCATTTCTACTTCCCGGCCTCCCTGGCCTCCACCTGTGTCCCCAGCTCCTCTGGGCTCAGGTCCTGGTATCCTCAGGAGCTGACTCCTCCTGAATGTGGGGTCCTGCCAGAAGGGTGCCCAGGGGCCAGGTGATGGGGTTCTGGAGGGACACGGCCTTATCTGCTGACCCTGGAGACTCATGTCTGAGAGATGACCTTCCAGGAGTCTCAGCAGCAGCTGTAGCACCTGAACTATTTTCTTCCGACTGGGAAATTGGCATCATCATGTGGTTCGTTCATTTCATTTCCGGCATTACTACTCTGTGGGAACAATAACCCCACTGAAGCATACTGAGGTGGTCATGATGAACTTTCTAGACTGGATGTCTCCTTGGGGTCTATTGACTTACCCATGAATCGTATGAGAATTACTGAAGCCACTGTATAGAACAAGTGTTGCCAGCCATGTCACCGGGACCTCGTCTGGGGCCTGAAACGGTATCTCAGCTGAGACGCATCGGCCGGGAGGGTGGCCATCTTGTCTCAGCAGCGTTCTTCCCACTGCAGACCTCCAGGGCTGAGAAAAGACGTGACTTCCACTGCTGAAACACTTGGTCACCTTTCCTATGAGAGACTGCCATTGTAAGGCACAGTTGTGTACAAGATAGCATGCATTTTGAGGTACATATTCTTTTTTATTTCTGTATCAAACAAGATTTCCGGTCTATTTAATTGATGAGATGAAGCTGGGTTCACCGTCCTTCTTTATTACGCCTCAGGTTTTCCTCATCACGTGCTTCCTCAGAGGGCAGAGACAAATAACTACCTTTACACAAGGACAAGGTATGAGTTGAATGCATTTTAAACGCTACCCTCAGTGACTGCAGTCAACGTTTTAAGTGTGGAGCAATTACCCACTAAAACACCACTAGAAGCACACTTTCTAGAGAGATTGCTATTGTCTCTCTGCAGCAATTGTAATATCTAGAAAGAAGCATGCTTTCCCTAAACTTTACCCACTTGTATGCAAGTAAAATAATTATCACTCTAGAAATCCATATTCTGGGTATATATTGTCACCTGTGCGTGTTTGTGTGTGTGTGTGTGTGTGTGTGTATGTGCTAAGCCACTTCAGTCGTGTCCAACTCTTTGTGACCCTATGAACTGTAGCCTGCTAGGCTCCTTTGTCCATGGGATTCTCCAGGCAAGAATACTGGAGTGGGTTGCTGTGTCCTCCTCCAGGGGACCTTCCTGACCCAGGGATCGAACCCCTGTCTCCTGTGTGTCCTGAATTGGCAGGCGGGTTCTTTACCACTAGTGCCACCTGGGAAGCCCATATCATCACCTAAGTATTGCTAAAAGTTTTCTTCCAAGTTATGTGAGTCTTAGCTTCATTAGTATTTTATAATTTAAGGAAGCTTTGCAATTACTTTTCTTTTTTTTTTTTTTTTTCACTTACAAGGAAAATTCAGGCTTCTCACAGAAAATTCTTGAAGTACAGAAAATTAAGAAGAAGCAGGACTTGCCCTCAATTCTACCCAAGGCTCTCTAGCAGAGGGTTGTATTTTTGGCTAATGTGATAAGCTTTTAAAGTTTCAAAAACAATGTTTCAAACTAGTATAGTTTTTATCCTCTTATCTTAAGATATTTGTAGGTTCATTTTAAAAGCTCTCCATATGATCGATGAAGTGCCTAAGATTTACTGGGAATACCTTTATTCATTCATCTTTAACGTTTCCTGAAAAGCCTGAATTTAAGCTCTGTGTGAGTGCTGACACCATTTTTCATTTCATCAGGAATCTGTCTTTGTTTAGCTTTCATCCGGGCTGACATATCAGGACCAGATGAAGGGAGTGGAGGACCCCAGGCCCTCCCAGTGCCAGAAGGGTACCAAGGTCCAACAGAAGTTGCCAGCCTGGGCCCATGTGCCTGGTGTCTGGGCTGCACAGAGGGAGCCCTGCATGGATTTCCACGTGGCAGCAGGCCCCGGGTGTAGCCAACTCTGAGGTCACCGTGTCTGCCTGCCAGCCCTACACCTAAACCTCGGATAGGGTTCACCACTTAATTGTGTGCATTTTGGTTTCCAAGACGTTTGGGAAGAATTGTGGCTGGTCCGGTAAAAGGCATGGGTTTGCTTTACAAAGATAGTTGTAGAAATAACTCAGATGAAAAAGACTCCTTTACAACTGTTGTCATCTCTCTTATCAGCTAACCGAAGTCCTGCCCATCAATTTGGGGGCTTTTACTGAAATCTCAGAATGCATCGTCTAGCGAAAAAAGTCAACTGCGGAGGAAAACTGTGCCAACAACGTGGGTATGTGAAGAGGTGACAAGTCTGGAAGAAAAGTAAGAGGTGTGGGTCCCCAGGCCCACCGGGCAGTTCCTTCCAGGGGGTGAGTCGTGGCTGAGGGAGTGATCATGGCTGTGATGTGGGCTGCATGTCATTACCTCCACGCCTGTTCAGTCACATCAGGGAGCACACACTTGGCCTTGGGGATGTGTGCAGGAAGGACTGAGTGATGCTCCATTTTCAGGGAGGTCAGGAGCAGACATGAGGACCCAGAGCAGAAAGCCTGGGCCTTCTCTCCTTTCAGGGGCAGGGTCTCCAGCATGGAGTATGAGGTCAGAGATGTCCACCCCCGGTCACTGGGGCGGCTGTCCACGCTTTAGATGGGCTGTATGTCTGGAATCTGAGCACCCGTGGCCAGCTGTCCACACACCTGGCGAGAGGAAGCGGGACTGCTTGTCCCCAGGCTGACGCAGGGTGCCCATCGGGCCCTGACCTGGTACCGCGTTTAGACCAGAGAGCATCGTGGGATGCAGGGGGACGGGGGGACGGGCTCGGGGAGGCAGGTGCAGGGCCACAGCAGCACTGAGCTGCCATCAGCCCGTGGGGTCCAGAGCCGGGAGGAAGCCCCCGGGGTCGTCCAGCCGGAAGGAAGGAAGCTGAAGGTGAATGCAGAAGCAGCTCAGTGCAAACAGAAGATGTGTATGCACCTGTGGATGCATGCGTGTGTGTGTACGTGTGTGCATGAGTGTGTGTATGCATGCATGTGTGTGAGTAAGGAGAACAGTGTGTGCATGAGACTGAGAGGGGACAAGTACACACGTTGTTTTCTGCAGAGGTCTTTTGACTATGCGTTATTTTGGAAGAAATATTTATCCTTCAGGGGTTTGAAGAGATTGTGAGAGCAGCATTTTCACAGCACATGCACGCATACACACAATGTATGTGTGTGAACACATGCATGTGTGTGTGTGTAGGTGTGCATCTAACTGTGTTCCTATTTTTATAGAAATAGGGACAGTTTATTAAGAAAAGTGAAAAATAAACAATGCAAGGTCTTACTGTACAGCACAGGAACTATTATATTCAATATTTTGGGATAAACCATAATGGACAAGAATATTAAAAAGAATTATATACGTGTATAATTGAGTCACTTTGCTGTACAGCAGAAATTAACACAGCATTGTAAATCAAGTATGCTTCAGTAAAAAAGAAAAATAAAAGAAAGAAAAGTAGAATGCTGCTCTCATAATTTCTTCAAACCCCTGAAGGATATATATTTCTTCTAAAATAATGCATATTCAAAAGACATCTGTTGAAAACAGTGTGGTACTTGTCCCTGCTCAATCTCATACACACACTGTTCTCCTTCCTCAGACCCTGACTCCCGGGTCCAAGTGTGGCAGCTGGTGCACAGCCATGTCCAAATATGTGTCACACACTTATAACTCCCCTCAAACCTTCTGATCTGCCCCTCCGTGGTTCCCCACTTTAATTTTCTCAGAAGGGAAAATCTGTTCCACCGAGGAGAAGCGAACCTCGCATAGACCTTTAACAGCCTCGGCACAAATGATTTAGTCACTTACACGAGTTTCCGTGTAAAGCTCTTGCCTGGTTCCAGTCTCTTGCCCAGTGCTTCGATCAATAAGGTGCTATTTGCTTCTGCAGCCTCGGCCAGTGTTTCCTGCTTTTGAATTAGTTGTTGAATCAAACGTCAGGTGGGCAGCCATCCACTTTGACTTGTGGACATGGAGTAGCCAGCAGCCCTGGGGGAATCTCTGTCCGTCCGGGGTGGGTTTAGGATAAACTTTCTAATCTGTCTTCTTCATCTGAGTCTTCTTGCCTTCCCTTCCCCTGTATCTTTCCTCCTCTGCGATGTCTTGCCCATGACACCTACAGAAAGACAAACCGTAACACGCGGCCTCTGTCTTCAGTCTGGGATGGCCTCTGCCCTTTTCCCCCACTCCAGTCACCTCTTTGCTGCTCTCCGTACTCCTCGGGGCATAGTTTTGGGAATGCAATGTGCTTCAAGACCTGGGGCAAGTTCTCCCATCAACATCCTGCCAAGTCCCCAAATTTGGAGCCTCTGGTTCAATTGTGTCCCCAACACCAAAGGGCAAATGCTGGCCTCGTAACGCACCCTCGTGAAACTTAATGTTGCACAAGTTCTCGACTTAAATCAGTCTTGACTCACAGTTGGTACTTTTTCTGTTAACATTTAATTTAGTTTTCATTTCAATTTTTTAAGAACATAAATTTGATAAACTGTCATGAAAACCAACACCCTTTGTTATTTACAGTTAAGCTCTTCCCCTATTTGCTTAAGAAAGCAGTATGCTTGGGTTTCTTGGTGGTTGTTGCTGTAAATTGAGCTGGTGATTTATAAGAGCAGGTGCATTAATTATTGGGTCACTGACTTTTGTGGAATTGCAAAAGAAGCTGAAGAGAGAGATAGAACGGTTACAAAGGACAGCATTCGGCCAGGATCCTTTCGGTTGCAAGTGACCGAATCCTGTGTTGCAAATCCTTACAGGAAAGTAGGAAATCAACAGGACTGGTCAAGGAATTTGGCTGGATCTGAGTTGAGCCTATGTCATTGGAAATCTTCTTTGCCTTTTTCATCTCTGGGTTTTCTTCTATTTGGCTTTATTCCCCCTGCTCCAATTTAATAGCAAATGTGGCCACTGACATCAAAGACTGGTAGCTTCAGAGAGAGGAGAGCTAACACTTTGGAGACAGCTCCAATCAGCTGGGCTTGGGTACCACAGCTAATCACAGGACCACTTATAATGCTGGTGGATGTGGTGTAGGGATGGCCTGGGCTGGAGGCCATCCCTGTGCTGGTGGGAAAGGGGTTAGACCTGGACACCTCATGGACTGATGCTGAAGCTGAAGCTCCAATACTTTGGCCGCCTGATGAAAAGAACCAGCTCATTGGAAAAGATCGTGATGCTGGAAAAGATTGAGGGCAGGAGGATGGGGTGGTTAGACAGCATCACTGACTCAAAGGTTATTGATTTGAGTGAGCTCTGGAAGGTAGTGGAGAACAGAGGAGGCTGATGTGCTGCAGTCCATGGGGTCACAATGAGTTGGACAGGACTTAGCAACTGAACTACAACAACAACCCCATGGAGTAGATCCTGTAGGAAAAAGGAATTCTGTTCTCAAAATATAATCTCTTCTAGCTGATGGGGAAACTGACTGGAGATCAACCCTCCAGGCATCAAGGGTCAGGAGAGATGCAGCCTTAGCCTCTGAAGATGCTGAGACCTGGACAACACAAGGACTTCTGCTCCACTTGGTTCTTATATTAAGTGAATGTACTTAACAGTACATTTATTTGAATATCATCTGTACCTTATGACTTGGATTAACACCTTCATTTACCTAAATTCTGAAGACACCTGGTTGCACTGTACCACCTTTGACCTTGGCTAATGGCATCTACTCATTAGCGCCTCATGGATCTAGTCAATAAATAATGAGATATGTTACATCGACTCCTGAGAAAATCATGTTTTCTTTCATTAAATATTGGAGCAGGAAATTGTCACATCAGCTGTTATAGGTCAAACATAATCCCTTGTAAACTCAGCAGGTAAATCTCTGCATTCTCAAGTTCACCCAATATTAACTCAAAACCAAATCAAAGGATTCCTTAGCAATGGTTGTGAATATTTTTTGTTCATGAGTATTAAGAGGACCCGCACCTGTGCATGTGGACAGGTAAACATGCATACCTGTTTATCCATGTTCCAGGTGAACTTCTAAATAGATTTGACAATTTTTGAGTCTTCCTAACATTTTTTGTTTCAAAGCTCTGCAACGCTATGAATTTTTCCCCTCCTTTTATACAGAAGAGAAGGGTTTCCCTTTGCCTGCCCATGAGCTGGATTAATAGTTAATGAAGGCTTGGGAGGAGGAACAGAATCAGTGGAGTGTGGTCAGAGATTAGTCTTTAAAACACAGCTAAACATTTTGTCCTGGTTTAGCTGCTCACTGGTCTCCTGCTGGGCCTCCTGCAAAGACCACGGTGTCAGAGCCCAGTCTCACTGCTGCCCTGGGCAGCGGAGCTGAGCTGGTGGCTGGTGGCCGTGGGTGGTGTGTGGGGTGGGAGGCCTCCCTGGGCCAGAGCCTTCTGCTGATCAGATGGTATCCTGGGGTCTGATCCCAGGGGCTTCGCTCTCCTTCCTTGGGAAGGAAGGTGCAGGTCCTCTGAAGGAGGCAGGTCAGAAACGGAAGCCATGGGAATGTCTTCCTGGTGGCAAAGTCATGGGAGGAGCCTGGATGGAGGGGCCACTGACAGAGGAGAATATAGACCTGCCAGGGGCTTCCCTGGTGGTTCAGCGGTAAAAGAATCCACCTGCAATACAGGAGCCACAGGAGATGTGGGTTCGATTCCTGGGTTGGGAAGATCCCCTGGAGGAGGGCATGGCAACCCACTCCTGTATTCTTGCCTGGAGAAACCCCATGGACAGAGGAACCTGGCGGGCTACAGTTCATGGGGTCATAAAGAGTTGGATACAACTCAAGTGACTTAGCACGTACGCACGCATAGACCTGGCAGGCACAGGAACCCCGTGTCCTGCTAGTAAAGGGCATGTAGGCAGAAGTAGCAGAAAAGGGGCCTGGAACCTGAGATAGACTGTGTGGCTGTGGGGCTGGTGAGGCTCTCAGCAGGCGTTGGGAAGGAGGTTTGAGAACTTGGTGCGGCTTCAAGTTGCCTTGAGACATGGGCTCTGCAGAGGGTCAGGCTGTAGGCAGCAGAATCAGGAGAAGCAGGAGGTCTCCGTTCCCTGCGTGAAGTTCAGACACAAAGGATGCCCGGCTGCCCTCTTGCCAGCAAGCTTACAGTGGAGAAGAGGTGCCTAGGCAGCCACAAAGAGCATGGCTTCTCTAGTTGAAAGCGAGAAAAAGCAGCTCTGGCGCCCAAAGGCAAAAAGAGAATTTACTGGCAGGACCTGGGGGGCCCCAGGGATCTGGTGGGAAGGCTAGAGAATGAACCGGTTTCCTTGGAAACCTAGAAACAAGGAGCCTGGGGCGTTCTCCCAGCAGGGCCTCCAACGTGATGTGGACACCACTGTCTTCAGGAGAAAAGTCCAGAGTCCCTGCTTACAGGTTTCTGGGAGGGAAGGTGACTCTCCCTTGGTGGAGGGAGGCAGTGGCTCTAAAGGAAATCTGGGCGCTGTGGGGAAGGGTGTGGGGAATGGGCAGCCCAAAGCCTGGGTCCACCCAGCTGCCCTTTGAAGTCGCCTTCCTGCAGGCCCCTCTGGAAGGCTGACTTTTCTTGAATGCTTTGCTGTTGTGTTTTTCCCCCTTGAATTTGGCTTTGGACTCACTGTTGGGGTCCCTGTAGATCTGTTAGGCAGAAGGTTGGCCTGGAGAAAGGAGAGGAGGCCCCTTCAGCTAAATGTCCAATGATGGCCTAATCCCGTCCAGCTGTTCACCAGCCCCGCCCCAAATACACCCCATCTGTGCTCCAAAACAGGGAACCGGAAACCGCCCCACGCCCACCAGCGTACTGGCTGACTGGTGGGCTTCCTGTACTCTGGCACAAGTGCACACCTCACACTATCCTGTACTAAAGTGACCTTCAGCGCGCATGGGACTCATTCACTGCTCATAAATATTCCATGGATTGTTGTTGTTGTTCAGTTGCTAAGTCATGTCTGACTCTTTGTGACCCTGTGGACTCCAGCCCACCAGGCTCCTCTGGCCTCCACTATTTTCCATGTTTGCTCAAACTCATGTCCATCGAGTTGGTGATGCCATCCAACCATCTCATCCTCTGTTGTCCTCTTCTCCTCCCGCCTTCAATCTTTCCCAACATCAGGGTCTTTTCCAGAGTCAGCTCTTCGCATCAAGTGGCCAAAATATTGGAGCTTCAGCTTCAGCATCAGTCCTTCCAATGAATATTCAAGGTTGATTTCCTTTCAGATTGACTGGATTGATCTCCTTGCTGTCTGAGAGACTCTCAAAGAGTCTTCTCCAGCACCACAATTTGAAAGCATCAGTTCTTCAGTGCTCAGCCTTCTTTATGGTCCAACTCTCACATCCATACATGACTACTGGAAATTATTTGTTGTTAGTTGCTAAGTCATATCCAACTCTTTTGCAACCCCATGGACTGTAGCCCACCAGGCTCCTCTGTCCATGGAATTCTCCAGGCACCAATACTGGAGTGGGTTGCCATTCCCTTCTCCAGGGGATCTTCCCAACCCATGGATGGAAACTGTGTCTCCTGCATTGCAGGCAGATTCATTGCCACCAGGGAAGCCCACTGGAAATTATAACAGACTGAATTGTGGGAAGGACATGTGCAGCATTTTGTTATATAACCTGCAGCTGTCATTCAAGACTGTCAATTGACTGACCCTCTGGGATTATGCAAATGACCTTGCCTTAAAAACTATAACCCAGCCTTCTGGGACCATTGCTTCCCTTGGTCTCTCTCTTGAGGTGTTCTCTCTGTTATTTCTTCCTTATCTTCAATAGACTTTCTTGTAGCTGGAAAGACCTCAGCTTCTTCTTTGCGGCCTTACCAAGAATGGAGGCCCAAAAGATCTGGCTCTCCTTTGCTAAGAGATCCAGAGGGCCCGACTCCTCAAACGGGGCCAGGGAGCCGTCGCCCACACAGAGCATGATGTTTCCTGCGTTCCCCAGGAGCCAGCTGGGAGGCTCAGTCCTGCCCGTGATCTGCTGAGAGAGCAACGGTGCTGAGCTGTGGGGGCTGGGCCAGGAAGGACACGCCCCTCTCCGTGGTTTGCTTCATCGCGGCTGATGTGCTGAAGAAGGGTGGTCGTGACTCTAGAACTAGAGCGGGTCCATGTCAGCCTTTGGGTGGAGTAACTTTCATTCCTACAGGCGAGACCCATCTCTGGAGGTTGAATGCTCTGGTTTGTCAGCTTTCATCACTGTTTACTGCTATGCATGGGCTTCCCTGGTCGCTCAGATGAGAAAGAATCTGCCTACGATGCAGGAGAACTGGGTTCAGTCCTTGAATTGGAAAGAGCCCCTGAAGAAGAGAGTGGCTGTCTACTCCAGTATTCTTGCCTGGAGGATTCCATGGACAGAGGAGCCTGACGGTCTACAGTCCATGGGATTGCAGAGAGTCAGACACAACACTACCACCGCACAGAGGGAAAGCTCACCATGAGGAGCTACGTGACTTTGGGAGAGATGTTGGCTTTCTCTGCTCCTCCTCAATCAAAAACAGTCTTCAGGGGATGAGCAGGCCCTCTGTGCTACCTGCTCATCCTTGGTCTCCCCAGCACTTCCCACCAGCCCTGTGGACGGATGGACTGGAGGGAGCAGAAACCTGAAGGCTTATCAAGCAACCGAATCCCCCTGGAGAAGACATGAGAAACTATTGATGAGCAAAACCAAATATCATTTAACTCCAACCAGCGACGCAGCCATAGGACAAGTAAGGAACGTGTCTTGTCAGGATCCAGGTGAAAACACACTGGCGCACTCCATCCCACGTCAACATTTCATATAAAATACTTAAGAAGGGATTTTGTGCCAACAGATGATGGAAGGAGACAGACCTTAAATCACTGGCCTCTATTTGAACTTGCATATCTTTTTAATTTTAAAAGTATTTAAGCCAGTAAGGTTCATAAATGTACTCACAACAGTTTGACAGAAGAGAGAAGTCGCCGAGCAGGACAAATATTTTCATAATGGTTTTGCTTTTTTTCATTCCTTTAAATACCAAGTAATAATATTTTTTAATGTTTTTGTAAACATGAGATGTTTTAATGCTTGAAAAATTGTATCTCATAAATAAGCTTTATTATCTGTCAAAAAGGATGAAAATATAACTTTACATTTCTGTTTTAAAGTAATTTTAGTGCCTATTAGCTATAAAGTAACAGTTATATATAATTTAGAGTATGTAGTCACTCGAAACAACTTGACATTTTCACACAAACAGAGAACCGTAATCATAGTCTTGGGATTTCATTGGAAGTATGCACCACTACAGGATATTAAAATAACTTATGGTGCACTGTAATTCTTGTTTTGTATTTGTCCAAGTAGTTGTGAAGCAGGCTGTAAAGTAGTAAAATAAAAACCTGAGCTCTGACTCCAGTCCTGCCGCTTTCTTAAAGTTATAGTCGTCTTTTCAAATTAAGTGTGATTAACCTCGTTGACATTTCTGGGTGTCATCTTTGACTTTTTCTTTCTTAATATTTTCTGTTTCAATGGCCAATTCTATTTATCTTAGCTTCTTATTTGAGACACTGTAATTACTTCTTGAAGGTTAAAGTGCTGATGGTGGGTAGTGGTGATTCTGCTTGTAATTGACTGAGGGTAAATTACTTGTTGCTTTGAAGAGGTAGGCGACATAGAAAGGAATTTTCACTGCGAACAAAACAAACAGGCAAAAGCAGAACTCTTAGTAGTGGTTTTGCCTGTTGTTTTTTAATTTGCGCATATAAAGAAGATTCAACAGATCAGTGAGAAGCTGAAAATGTTTAGCAAGCTGAAATACAGACAGGGAGTATGCCCGTAAACAAAATGAGAGAACATTAAATCTCCTTCTGCTAGCTTAAAGGAAGGACAATTTAGATTCAGTGCATTTTAAAGTGTATCTTTGAGGAATCTGTGAGAAGAGTATTTTGTGACTATTTTAATCCAGATGTAAGGACAATATTTAACCTACTTAAGAGAAAAAACCATTTACTGCATCATTTATAGAGCTGACATATAATTATGCTTGCCTCATTAAAGCATGCCCAACATTATCCTCTTTCTGGCAATGCATATCACCGTCTGCCCTTGAATGGAATGAAAAGGCATTTCTTTAAAATACTCCTTAATTGTACTTTTGCATTAATTTTGATTGGCTTTTTGCCCACTGCTAAGGTCTCAGTATCATTTGGAGCCGAAACACAATAAATGAAAATTCTTCCACAATAACTAACCCTGTGCCTCAATATTATTCCTAAGAGAGAGGCCAAGGAAGAAATCGTTTTTGTGTGGTTAAAGATGGGTGCCATTTATAATCTACATATTGCAATTAAAACCACTCAAGGATTTGACTTCCGTTAATTTTAATTGAAGTGGTATGTGGGTAGGGATTAGGTGAATGCGCAGATGTGCACAAAAATTAATATGAACCTGGAGAAATGTCTTTTTTCCATAAAAGGACTGACCAAATGTTCACAGATGGAATTTGAGAGGACCCTTATTGAATAAACCAGTAGGGCTCACTTGGGCCATTTCTGTAGCAATTCCACATACTTTATGTTGGAAAAGACATGCCTCTTTCTTTTTCTTTATAAATTATTCTCAAGCCTGATTAGTTAATGTCTTTAATTTGCATTAGTGCACCTAAATGAAAGTAAAAACAAATTAGTCCTATAAATGTACTTTATAGACAGTGGTTTAGGAGGTTGGTAATTCTCAGCTAACAGATATTAATTAGAAATATTAACCACAGAAGTCTCTGGTGTCAATTGAAATGCTAAGGATAAATGTACAACAGAAAAGAGAGAAGAGGAAACTGTTTTTGGAGTTGTATACAACTTTTCAAATATAAGAGGTTATGAAGAGCTTGGGACTGGGAGGCAAAAAAAAAACCAAAAAACTCTGAAAAAATACATGTATTTCGTTCTGGTATTTCTGAAAATTAATGCAGTGACTGTCTCAGAACAGGTGTGCAATAAAACATGCTGAATAAACAAAGAAAGATGAATTTATATATTACATTTTTAATTTTAACACAGATGTTTCAATACCTCTAAATAAATAATAAAGCAGTGATATACAAGCTCAAAAGCACACTGCCTTAAATTTCAATAATAATTTACAAGTTTTAAGCCTAGTATCTGATTCTCCATAGCATTCCTTACAAAGAAAAGAGGCAAAACTGAAAATTAAAATAGAGTCCCACAATAGCCACTCTGAAAGGGTTTTAATTCTTAAAGTGGGTCTGATAAAAAATTTGAAGATAGGGAAATACAATATCAAACAGAAGCTTAATAAAGATTATTATTAAGAGCTTTCTGTAGGGAGATGCACTTTGATATCTGCACTGCCTGCAGTTCATTCATAAAGCAGCTGAAACGTTTGTGGCGGAGGGGAGCCTTTTGTCTGGATAAATCCCTGGGCCCAGCACTTGGAAGGGGACCAGGCCTTGGATGGAGGCTTTAAGATCTGCCCTTTGCCATTGTCAGGAGAGACTCCTGTCTTTGTCATCTGAAGAATCCATCAGCCTAGAAGCAGCATGCTTTACCTTAAGGGAATAATCATGTAATACCTATAATTCTTCAATAGGTGTTTTCTTGGAAGGCGTCCCCTGGTTACTGAGTCACTGACGCAGGCCTGGGAAGGGGAGAAGGCTGTGGTCACAGTTTAGTAACTGAAGACTTCAGAATGAGAAATAGGGCTCAACTTTCTGGCTCCCTGGCCAATGCTCAGACTACTGGACTAATTAACTTATCTGTTAAAGATGACATTTTCTCATACCCAAATATAGGTGGTTCTGATAAATCTAGATATACTTGGCATAATTATGAAGAGTTTCAAATATATCTTTTATGAATTTCACAATTCTTCCGAATTCTCTGGTTGAAATATCATTAACTTAGGCACAGGGGTCTGAGTTGGTAGATTTGACATTGGCAAAGTTGATGAATTGAATTCCGAAGGGATCATGGAAGTCAGAAAAATCCAAAAATGGTTCATTTCTACCCATATATTTTACTAATTGGATGAATGTTTTAATTTGATTTTTTTTTTTCCTCTGAAATTCTATCATGTAAAAGTGAACTGACGGAGACTCTCCTGACTTTCCTGCCATCTGCCAGGACTTGCATGGTTCTCGCTTCATAACTCCAGGAAATGAGCAAACCAGATCCTGCCAGGAAAAGAAATGGACTCCAGGTCAGGGGATCTGGGAGATGAACAGTAGACTCTGGGCATTGCTGTATGCAACTCAGTCATCTTGTGTGAACTATGTTCCTTGGCATTTTCTTCTGCAGGGACGAAACAGGTTGACGACATCACACTGTGTGTGTTAGCCACTCAGTCGTGTCCAACTCTTTGCGACCCCATGGATGGTAGCCCGCCAGGCGCCTCTGTCCATGGGCTTCTCAGGCAAGAATACTGAACTGGGTTGCCATTTCCTTCTCCAGGGGATCTTCCCAACCCAAGGATCGAACCCATGTCTCCTGCATTGCAAGCAGATTTTTTGCTGTCTGAGCCACCAAGGAAGTCCAGTGGGTATATTGACAACAACTTATTTGCAATCTCTCTGCTCATTCAAGACAACAGGCTGCTGTGGCCCCAGGTCAGTCATAGAGACAGAGCACCAAGGGGTCAGCGAAGGCCAGTGATACAGCTGAAAAAATCAGCCACCTCATCTCGAGTTCTCACTCCAGTTCTCTCAGGGAGGCCCTGTCGCTACTTCTCAGTTAGAATATTGAAGGGTAAAAGAGTCCCCATTCTGTGACTAATTTATTATGTTGCTCATTTTCTCCTGTTTAAAAATCCAGGAAAGGCAATTCTGAGAACAAGCCCCAGCTTCCAATCAGTTCAGTTCAGTCACTCAGTCATGTCCAACTCTTTGCAACCTCAAGACCTGCAGCACGCCAGTCTTCCCTGTCCATCACCAACTCCTGGAGCCTACTCAAACTCATGTCCATTGAGTTGGAGATGCCATCCAACCATCTCATCCTCTGTCATCTCCTTCTCCTCCCACCTTCAATCTTTCCCTGTATCAGGGTCTTTTCCAATGTGTTGGTTCTTTGCATCAGGTGGCCAAAGTACTGGATTTTCAGCTTCAGCATCAGTACTTCCAGTGAATATTCAGGACTGATTTCCTTCAGGGTGGACTGGTTGGATCTCCTTGCAGTCCAGGGGGCTCTCAAGAGATTTCTCCCACACCACAGTTCAAAAGCATCAATCCTTCGGTGCTCAGCTTTCCTTGTAGTCCAACTCTCACATCCATACATGACTACTGGAAAAACCATAGCTTTGACTAGGCAGACCTTTGTTGGTAAAGTAATGTCTCTGCGTTTTAATATGCTGTCTAGGTTCATCATAACTTTTCTTCTAAGGAGCAAGTATCTTTTAATTTCATGGCTTCAGTCACCATCTACAGTGATTTTGGAGCCCAAGAAAATAAAATCTGTCACTGTTTTCACTGTTTCCCCATCTCTTTGCCATGAAGTGATGAAACTGGATGCCATGATCTTAGTTTTCTGAGTGTTGAGCTTTAAGCCAACTTTTTCACTCTTCTCTTTCACTTTCATCAAGAGGCTCTTTAGTTCTTCACTTTCTGCCATGAGGGTGGTGTCATCTGTGTATCTGAGGTTATTGATATTTCTCCCAGCAATCTTGATTCCAACTTGTGCTTCATCCAGCCTAGCATTTCGCATGATGTACTCTGCATACAAGTTAAATAAGCAGGGTGACAATATACAGCCTTGATGTACTCCTTTCCCTATTTGGAACCAGTCTGTTGTTCCATGTCCCGTTCTAACTGTTGCTTCTTGATCTGCATACAGATTTCTCAGGAGGCAGGTGAGGTGGTCTGGTATTCTCATCTCTTGAAAAATTTTCCAGTTTATTGTGATCCACATAGTCAAAGTCTTTGGCATAGTCAGTGAAGCAAAAGTAGATTTTTTCTGGAACTCTCTTGCTTTTTTGATGATCCAATGGATGTAGGCAATTTGATCTCTGGTTTCCCTGCCTTTTCTAAATCCAGCTTGAACATATGGAAGTTCATGATTCATGTACTGTTGAAGCCTGGCTTGGAGAAGTTTGAGCATTACTTTGCTAGCACGTGAGATAAGTGCAGTAGTTTGAACATTCCTTGTCATTGCCTTTCTTTGGGATTGGAATGAAAACTGACCTTTTCCAGTCCTGTGGCCACTGCTGAGTTTTCCAGATTTGCTGGCACATTGAGTGCAACACTTTCACAGCATCATCTTTTAGGATTTGAAATAGCTCAACTGGAATTCCATCTCCTCCACTAGCTTTCCTTGTAGCGATGCTTCCTAAGGCCCACTTGACTTCACATTCCAGGATGTCTGGCTCTAGCTGAGTGATCACACCATCATAGTTATCTGTGTCAAGAAGACCTTTTTTGTATAGTTCTTCAATGTATTCTTGCCACCTCATCTTAATATCTTCTGCTTCAGTTAGGTCCATACCATTTCTGTACTTTACTGTGCTCGTCTTTGCATGAAATGTTCCCTCGGTATCTCTAATTTTCTTGAAGAGATCTCCAGTCTTTCCCATTCTATTGTTTTCCTCTATTTCTTTGCATTGATCACTGAGGAAGGCTTTCTTATCTCTCCTTGCTAGTCTTTTGAACTCTGCATTTAAATGGGTATATCTTTCCTTTTCTCCTTTGCTTTTCGCTTTTCTTCTTTAAGCAGCTATTTGTAAGGCCTCCTCAGATAGCCATTTTGCTTTTTTGCATTCCTTTTTCTTGGAGATGGTCTTGATCACTGCCTCTTGTACAATGGCATGAACCTCTGTCTATAGTTCTTCTGTCTGTCAGATCTAATCCCTTGAATCTATTTTTCACTTCCACTGTATAATTGTAAGGGATTTGATTTAGGTCATACCTGAATGGTTTAGTGGTTTTCCCTACTTTCTTCAATTTATGTCTGAATTTGGCAATAAGGAGTTCATGATCTGAGCCGCAGTCAGCTCCTGGTCTTGTTTTTGCTGACTGTATAGAGCTTCTCCATCTTTGGCTGCAAAGGATAAAATCAATCTGATTTCGTTATTGACCATCTGGTGATTTCCATGTGTAGTCTTCTCTTTTGTTGTTGGAAGAGGTTGTTTGTTATGATCAGTGCGTTCTCTTGGCAAAACTCTACTAGCTTTTAACCTGCTTCGTTTTGTCCTCCAAGGCCAAATTTGCCTGTTACTCCAGGTATCTCTTGACTTCAATTTTTGCATTCTAGGCCACTATAATGAAGAGGACATCTTTTTTGGGTGTTGAAGGTCTTGTAGGTCTTCATAGAACTGTTCAACTTTAGCTTCTTCAGCATTACTGGTTGGGACATAGACTTGGATTACTGTGATATTGAATGGATTGCCTTGGAAATGAACAGAGATCATTCTGTCATTTTTGAGATTGCATCCAAGTACTGCATTTTGGACTCTTGTGGATTCTTGCCCACAGTGTAGATATAATGGTCATCTGAGTTAAATTCACCCATTCCAGTCCATTTTAGTTCACTGATTCCTAAAATTTCGATATTCACCCTTGCCATCTCCTGTTTGACCACTTCCAATTTGCCTTGATTCATGGACCTGGCATTCCAAGTTCCTATGCAATATTGCTCTCTACAGCATCGGACCTAGCTTCTACTACTAGTCACATCCACAACTGGGTGTTGTTTTCGTTTTGGCTCCATCCCATCATTCTTTCTGGAGTTATTTCTCCACTCTTCTCCAGTAGCATGTTGGGCACCTATCAGCCTGGGGAGTTCATCTTTCAGTGTCCTATCTTTTTGCCTTTTCGTACTGTTTGTGGGGTTCTCAAGGCAGGAATACTGAAGTGGTTTGCCATTCTCTTCTCCAGTGGGCCACTTTTTGTCAGAACTCTCGTCCATCTTGGGTGGCCCTACATGACTCATAGTTTCATTGAGTCAGACAAGGCTGTGGTCCATGTGATCAGATTGGTTAGTTTTCTGTGATTGTGGTTTTCAGTCTGTCTGCCCTCTGATGGAGAAGGATAAGAGGCTTATGGAAGCTTCCTGAGGGGAGAGACTGACTGAGGGGGAAACGGAGTCTTGTTCTGATGGGCGGGGCCATGCTCAGTAAATCTTTAATCCAATTTTCTCTTGATGGGCGGGGCTGTGTTCCCTCCCTGTTGCTTGACCCGAGGCCAAACTATGGTGGAGGTAATGAAGATAATGGGGACCTCCTTCCAAAGGTCCCCTGCATGCACTGCTGCACTCAGTGTCCCCGACTCTGCAGCAGGCCACCGCCGACCCATGCCTCCACCAGGGCTCCTGGACACTCACGGGCAAGTCTGGGTCAGTCTCTTGTGGGGTCACTGCTCCATTCTCCTGGGTCCTGGTGCACACAAGGTTCTGTCTGTGCCCTCCAAGAGTCTGGTTCCCCAGGGTAAGTTCTGGCAGTTCTATGGTGGGGTTAATGGTGACCTCCTTCAAGAGAGTTTATGCCATACCCATATCTGCTGCACCCAGAGCCCCTGCCCCTGCGGCAGGTCACTGCTGACCCATACCTCCACAGGAGACACTCAGACACAGTTCTGGCTCAGTCTCTGTGGGTTAGGCATGCGTTTTGTGCCCTTCGCAGGTCTGAGCAGCTAAGGCGGCCAGGTGCTTGGTGAGCACACTGTCCCAGGTGGGCTGGGCATCTTAATCACCTCCACGGTCAGGCCGCTCAGTGTCCTGGATGCCCCACGAGAGCACCATCTCAGGTGAGCCGTGTGTCTCCTCTGGGGAGCTGATCTCAGGCTGCGGCCCTGCTGGTGGATGTCAACCATCCAGGATCTCAGGAAGATGTGGTCAGCAGCTGGGAGCCTGCTCTCAGTTCGGAGGAAGATGCCGTCTCTGGGGCTGAGGGGGCAGCAGCCCCTTGCCTCCCGGCTCTGGCTGATGCAGGCCTGCCTCTCTGCCTCCGGGTGGGGAGGGGTGCACGGCCGGCCAGCTCTGCTTTGGTGTTCGCTCAGTCCCTTGCTCTGTGAGCGGGCCAGGCTGTGTGTTAGGTTGTTAGGTTAGAGTCTCTCGTGGGAAAGTTCTCTTTTCAACAGTTGCGGTTAGGTGTGTATTCTGTGGGTTTTTTTTTTTTTTTCTCCTGGTTATGTTGCCCTCTGAGATTCCCGAGCTCCCCACAGACCCGCCTGTGAGAGGGTTTCCTACTGTGTGGAAACGTCTCCTCCTTCACGTCTCCCTCGCCAGGACGGGTCTCCGTCCCTAACTCTTTTGTCTCTTTTTCTCTTTTATATTTTGTCCTACCTCCTTTAGAAGAGAATGGGCTGCCTTTCCGGGTGCCTGGTGTCCTCCACCAGCGTTCAGAAGTTGTTATGTGGACGTTGCTCTGCATTCAAATGATCTTTTGATGATTTTGTGGGGGAGAAAGTGGTCTCCCCGCCCTATTCCTCCACCATCTTGGAATGATCTGTGCATTTTTTTCTCTTAGGAAAGTGGAGAATCAGATAGATACATGCCGTTCTACTTTCCTCCTTGACGGATGGGCTCTTAGAGTTAAATTTATTGTTCTGTGATAGCATGATAGTTACAATAAGCTAGGCTGTGCTGCAGTAACAAGCAACTCCCAAGTCTCCGAGGCTTAAAATAACTAAGGTGTGTTTCTTGTGCATGTTACGTTTCAGCAAGGCTGTCCGGGACCCCGCTAACACACGTGATCTGGAGCACAGATATGAGAAGGAAAAAGGGAACTTGGTGAAGCAAGTTCTACTCTTAAAGCTTTTGTTGGGAGCGATATGCCGCTTCCTCTACTCTCTCATTATCCAAAGCAAGCCATGGGGTCACACATAACACCAAGGGGGAGAAGGCCATGTGCCTGGAAGGGGCCCACAGGAGCACTTGTGAGTAGCTGGATGTCTACGGCAGAGTGGGGGGCTCTGATCCCACCCTTCTGGGAGGATGGTCTCTTCCTCTCACTAAGCATCTGACATCTACTCTGAATATTTAATCTAAGTGTTCTATTTCACGTGAGGTTTGATGTTATCGGTGCTTTTAAACTTAATGCTATATGTGCATTCAGTCGCTCAGTCATGTCCAGCTCTTTGCAGCCCCATGGACTGTAGCCCACCAGGTTCCTCTGTCCATGGAATTTTCCAGGCAAGAATACTGGAGCAGGTTGTCATGCCTTCCTCCAGGAGATCTTCCCAACCCACGGATTGGACCCGGATCTCTTGTGTCTCCTGCAAAGGCAGGCAGATTCTTTACCACTAATGCCAGCTATGCTATATACATTATTAAATATTAGTAATTATGATAATTAGATTAAACCATTTACTCACTCATTCATTCCAGTCCCATCTCAGAAACTGAAGCTCCAATCCTTTGGCCACCTGATGCAAAGACCCGACTCCCTGGAAAAGACCCTGATCCCAGCAGAGACTGAGAGCAGGAGGAGAAGGGGGTGGTGGAGGATGAGATGGGTGGACGGCATCAGCGACTCAGTAAACATGGATTTGAGCAGACTCAGGGAAGCCTGGCGTGCTGCTTGGGGTCACAAAGAGTCAGACAAAACTTAGCAGCTGAACAACCACCTCTGAGGATATCCTTTCCTTCATTTCTGCAAGTGATAGTCCCCTAATTTTTGTATCTTGTTCACCATTTTCTCTCCTAATGATGTTTCAGTTTGATTTTGGTGTTCTGGACTTGGTAGGATGGAAGGTCTTCTGGTGACACAGTTACTGACCGTAACTGTCAGAGGCAGAGATGCCTGGGGAGGGGCACAACTGGGCTGGGAAAGTGAGGGGTGGGGAGCTGGAGGGCATGTAGGGGGTGAGGACCCAGAGGCGCAGTGGAGGGCGCTCCACATGGGGAGGATGTGTGTTTGGCAAGCAGCCATTTCTTAGACGTGTAGCATTCTGTGTGGTCTTGCAGAACTCTACTTTTCAGGAGATTGAAGCAAGAGAAGAGAGTAGGAGCAGAGAGGCCAGTTATGGGCACTTCTTTTCCTCTTTATATCATTCTTCCAGTAAGCACGCACCAGCATGCTCACAGCAGTAACATAGCCTATACTGGCAAAATTGCATTTTTCTCTCTCCTTCGTTGGTCTCTTCCCCAAGTAGATTAGAAGCAACTTGAGGGGAGAGACTACCCTACCACCATCCTAGCAGTATCCAGCTGGCATCTCTCGTGCACTGGGTACCCCTAACTTGTTGAGTAAATGCTATTTTTCCTTGGTGCTGTATGTTTTCCTTTATCTCACTGTAAATGTGCCAAGCTTCCTTGTCAGAATTATTTGGAGTTGAAAGTGATGACACCACTTGTTACAGACCTGCACCATCCATGAGCAATATATCCATCATCTAAGTCCTGGCTGAGAGGGCACTTCAGGCCCCCACAGTAAGGTTCACAGAGGAAATGCTGCTTTGACAGACTCAAAGTCATCCTCTGTTGTTTCTTTGAAAATATGCCAAATGGTTTATGTTTCCCAGGATTCTGTTTAGGTAAGGAATATTTGGAAACTTGGTAACAAAAAATTGTCACAAACATAAGGTTTTCTGGTTTTCTGTATATAAAAGTAAACCATGTTCATTGTAAAAGTTCTGCAACTCGTAGGGAAGACATAGCCACTTGTGGTTAGATTTGCTCTTCAATGCATGTGTGTGGCCATTATTTCACTCACTTGGAATCATGTTTTTTGTTCTGTCTAATAACCTGTGATTCACATTTAGCAATAGATTGTGACTGTTTCACATGTGAATAAATGTTCTTAACATAAATCTAAAAGACAGAATACATGCTAGTCTATCAGAGAGAAGAGACAAAATTCATTTAACCAGCCCCAGTTGGACATTTAGGTCATTTAAAATTTTTTGCCATTATAAATAGCATTGTGATGAGCGACAAGGCACGTAATTATTTGCAATTGCCTTTGCATGCTCCCTTAGGAAGAGTTCTTAGAAGTGGAATTCCCTGGTCAAAGGTTGTGCCCAATTTAAAACATTTTATGAAATTGCATTTCAGAAAGATTGCATATAAAATAACACTCACAAGTGCATGAAAGTACCCATTTCCCCTGATCCTCACCCACACTGGGCATTTCGTGTTCTTTAATTTTTGTAGATTTGATGTCATAGAAATGATGCTTTGTTGTTCTTTTATTTGCATTTCTTTGATTACAAGAGGCAGAACTTTTTTTACCACCACACATCACTGGCTCTCTGCTGTTCTTCTCTTGTGAATTGTCTGATGCTGGCCTTGCCCTATTTCTCTAAAGGAGTGCTTATTTTTTTCCTATTAATTTGTAAGAGTCTTTTATAGATCAATGATATACTCTTATTATATGTTTTTGAGTGGTTCCCTCTGTTTATTATTCATTTTATCTCATGTATATAAAGTTGTGTGTTGAAAACTATCATCATTTTTAAAGTCTCCTTTGCTTATATGTTCATTAACACAATCATTCCTCCCCTAAGTTCAGATATTTTCTATGTTTTACTTTTTCTGCAGTTTATTTTCACAGTTTACTTCAAAAAAACTCCTTTAGGAATTAATTTTAATGTTTTCTGAGAAGGATTTGACTAAATTTTTTCTAATTCGTCATTCAAACTTGTCATTTATTAAGGCTTTATCCTGTGCTTTAAAGTATACCTTCATCATAATGAATTTCTATACACATGTAGATGAGGTTTTAATTTTTGCCCATAGAATGGTCTGTTCTCTTGCCTCACTGTTTTAACTATTGTAGCTTTGGAGTTCATTTTATCAAGTTCCTTTCATACTAGCCCAAACATTTTATGAGTCTTCATCCTTATTTATTTCCTAGATTAATTTTACAATCACTTTCCAAGGGAAAAATCCAATTTGGAGTACAAATGGAATTAAATTTATAAATTAGTTTGGGCATGTTATCATATTTATGTTATTAACTTTCCCATACATGATAAGACTTTTCAGTCTTCTTGTTTGACCCCCAATAGATTTTGTAGTTAACTTTAAGTATTTTTATTAAAATCATTCTTTGGTATTCTCTATAGGAAACAGTATTAATTTTCTATACCTATTTCTATCTCACTTTCTGACTTAGTCACAATAGTGATACAGCTCATTATCTTCTAATGCAGACAATCCACAGATAATATTTTTTGTCATCTCTTCCAAAATTTATTCCTGTTTTTTATTGAATTGACTAGAAAGGCATCAATGTTTCTGATTTTTAAAAATATCACTTTATGATTTAATCACAAAGTATGTTAAGACATCTTTTTAGTATGCCAAGGAAATATTCTTTTATTTCTGTTTTATCTATCATTTTAAAATCATTTATTGAAATAAATACATTATTTTCTCTTTTGATCTGATATTATTATTCATATTTATATATGTATTATATTATATTTAGCATATAATATGATATCATTATATTACCAGCTTTTCTGGAATAAGTACTATTCATTTATTTTTCATTTTGTTTAGATTTCTAAAGTTAATTCATAAGTTTTTATACAGAATGGTCTCTTACTATTTCTGCAAAGCCCTATTGATGCTTTATATATCTAATTTCTGTTATTAAATTAGCACAAGTAAGAAATGTAGAATTATCCAGAGAGTTAGTGTCGTCCCTGCTTCTGCTTCTCCCCTCCTCCCCCTTGAGTAAGTGGATAATCAGCATTGCTTCATGGTGGCATTGCTTCATGGTGGTACAGTTTGCACCCTTGTCATACCCATATATTCATCTCTACCTATCCATGGCACACATTACATACATCCTGATTTTGATAGTTTTCTCATAGAGGTGAGATTATGCTGTAACTTTATATTTGTAAGCTAATGATGTATCATGACTATCCCCTGGGCTAATAAATAATGCAAAACACAGTCTTTAAAGGAATCCCTTAATATTCCATTGTGTTTTGTTATATAGGAGAGTTGATTTAAGCATGTGTCTACTGGTGAGCATCAGGTTGTTTCCAGGTTTTTTCTTTTTTTCAAACAGAGCTCCACAGTTACATGGATGAATATGCATGCTGGGATGTTTATTTTATAGGGAAAGTTTCCAGAAATAAAAATGTCTGTTTAAAGGAAAATGTAAATTTAATATTTAATGGATAATGCTAGATTATTTTCTGAAAGTTTTTAATGGTTCTTTCCCCTATTAGCATTATAGGAGAATGTCCCTCTCCATTGTCTTTGCTGCACCAAATGTTACCCACAGTCATGATTTGCACCAGTGTAGGGAGGAAGGAATAGGTGTGTCTCATTTTTCGGTGTATGTGACATTGATCACACACTCACTAGCTATTTAAATTTTCTCCTTTATTAATTGTTGACCCAGATGTTTGTCCATTTCTCTGTTTGCTCTTCACTCTTCTACTTATGAGTTTGTGGAAGACTTTAGTATCTCGGGGATACTGATATTTGTCTATCACATAGGTAACTGAAGTGGTTGATCATCTATTTTTATTTTGTGGGTATTATTACTGGGCATGCTGTTTCAAAAATATTTCAAGCTGAAATTTATCTCTCCTTTCCTTTCTTGCACCTGGTTCTGGTATTATTTTGGAAAGTTTTTCCAGCCTACCTGCTATCCACATACTATTTTAAAATGTAGTGCAATATTTGATACATTGATTTATTCATTTATTTATTCATTATCAAATGAAACTAACCAACCTGACCTGCCCATCTCATAGCATTTTAAATTAAATTTCAGATGAGTTGCAATTTAAAAAAGTGGAAAATAGTCTTAATAAAGAACTAGATTTTGGAATTGTCATATAAATTTCTATGTGTTCTAATTCACTGATACCTGGTTTATTTAGAACACTGAGTACTGGCTCGTATTTCTTCTGGTTTCTAAGTTAAAGACTCAATCATCAGTTTTTATTAATTGTTGCTTAGTTATTAAACCATTAGGCTATGGATTGCTCTTGGAATTGCTTCACAAATGAAAACTAATTTGGCCAGGTCATATATTTCGGTCACAACTGTCTCCCCCTCTGACATCTGCAGATGCTGCTCCCTGGCCTGGCATTTCACATCCCAGAGGATGGATCTGAGGCCGTGTTTCACTGCTCTCCTGTGTAGATCAGCTCGGGGTTATCTCGCTGACAGCAGGGTGTTCTTTTCCCTTCTTCCTTGCAATTTTTCATCACTTGCTAAAGAATATATAAATATGCCTTTCATCTATGGTTCTTTACATGAAAAACTGTGAACTTTCCCAATCAGCAAATCCAGATGCTTTTGGTTATGTTGTTTTACTTCTAGGAAGTAATGTAGTTGATAATCACATCTGTTCTTTGTAGGTTGGAGTGGGTGGGGGACAACAGAGCTCTTGTAGACTACCGGTTGGGGGGTGTGTGTGTGTGTGTGTGTGTGTGTGTGCACGCGCGCACTTAGACTGTTTTCTGTTTTCATTTCTCATTGTCCTTCTTCAAAATTATCATTTTCTTTTCTTTGTCCTTTCCCTCTCTGTTGAAAAGAGAATCTCAAATTTGTATCCCATGTTAATGGTTACAGCTTCTGTTGTTTGCTGTCTGTAGCATGGATTTGAATCCTATTGTTGCATTTTTAATCTTTTTTTGTCTCCCTTTCTTAACTGATTTCTCTCTCTCTATTCATCTCTTCCTTTCATCTTCTTGTTTTCTGGTCTCTCTCCTTTTGATTGCCCGTCCTTTCTCATTGAAGACGGTGTTTGAGCTCTTTGAGTATGCTAAATAGTTCCAAGAGTTTACTTCTGATGTTGGTTTCAGTTCACACCCAGCGTGTTCTTTCTCTGAGTTGAGAACAGCATTCACGTTGTCTTATTGTGTTGTCCTTTTGAAGTTGCCTCATGCTGTATTTTTCGTTTTTATTCACTCTTGAAAAAAAGATAAAACAAAAGAAAAAAAAAGAGCTCCTGACCTCAGTGTTTTGGCTGCCTTGAGAAGCGAGTGGAGACAGATAACTTTCTCCACTGGTGGAGGGAGGGAGTGTGCCCAGGGTTCAGAGTGGCTGCTGGCCATTGCAGACAGCACCTAGGGTGCTTCTGACCTCTTGGCCCCTCACTGTCTTCTTGAAAAGTGAAAGTGAAGTCGCTCAGTCATGTCCGACTCTTTGGGACCCCATGGACTGTAGCCTACCTGGTTCCTCCGTTCATGGGATTTTCCAGGCAAGAATACTGGAGTGGGTTGCCATCTCCTTCTCCAGGAGATCTTCCTGACCCAGGGATTGAACCTGGGTCTCCTGCATTATAGGCAGACGCTTTACCATCCGAGCCACCAGGGAAGTTCCAGTGTCTTCTTGATTGGTGTGCAGAATGGACACAGTGCCCGGGAAGACCTGGCCCCTGGTCGGCAGTGCTACTCAGTCTCTTCCTGCTCCTGCCTCTGGGTTTTACCTACCAGGGCAGCATGTGCACCCGGGTCCCACAGTCTCTGTCCTGCCATTTTGGGGGAATTCCCATCTTTCAATCTCTGTTGAAGAGCTGCCTGGCTTCTGGCTGGGGTTGCGGGTGGACTCTTCCTCCCCTTTGTGCAGCTGTTCCCCCTTGAATCACAGTCTGGGTTGGTCATGAAGCTCAGCCTGAAAGAGTTGGTTGTGATTCTTTATTTTTTATGTAGTGCTCCATTTGCATCACATTTTATGGAGATTTGGCCCAAATTCTGCCGTTAAGTGCTTAACCAATCTTAACTCTCAGTAGCAGTTTTGTGATCTTAGAGTATTTTTAAATCACCTTGTATCTTCATAGGTATAAGTCATTTATTTAAGAAATAGTTTTGAAAACTCATTGTGTACTAGTGTATGGGAATAATGTCTTTTCAAGACAGGGTTAAAAATGAATCCAGGCTATCTTGGGGTTGCAAGCTAAGCACCATTTTAAATCAGAAGAATAAAATAGTGGTATATATAGAATACTTAGAACGCGACCTGGTATCGTATGGTAAGTACAAAATATTCTTTTCTCGTCTCCTACCCAAGTCCTTTTGTCTTAATTTGAGGAAGGCAGACTCTGCATTCTTTTCACACGCTCATAACCAGAGAGTGGAAGAAAACACTGCAGGCAGATAGCAGCCCTGGTGACCGTGGCATGTCCAGGGTACGTGTTCTGATTCCAACAGCTGGAGAGTCCATCACAGGAGAAAACCCTTGATGTTAACACCCTAAATTGATCAGTAAATCTGAAGTCTTCATGAAAAATAACAATATATATGTATAAATATACATACATACATATATATATATATATATGTATTTGATAAAGGGAGAGAGTAAACCAAAGGATTCTACTTTTTAAATCTATTTTTCATTGAAGTATAATTGAATCACAAGATTATAGGTTTTAACATCAAAAAGTTTCAAAACATCAAAACCCAGAGTTAGTTTTGTCTAAATAACGAATGAGTGTACCCGTTGAAGGCGTAAGTGCTGGGAATAGAAAAGTAAGCAGGCCGGTTGTCAGCTGAAATGTGATAAGAGAATCCATGTTTTAAAGATATGGTGTTGTAGTTCTTAAAGGTAGCAGTTAGATAAAGAAAGGATGGAAGCAAGCCCTGCTCCCTTTGGGATTCCGGATGACAATGTAACAGATGACTCCAGATGACAGTGTAAGAGGAGGAATGGAAAGAAATTATATTAACAAACTGTTGTTGATGGTTATAATAAGATTTAAGCAACCAAATAACCGAACCTGAAAGACCAACATATTTTTCAAGATGATTTAGAAGGATGCTAACGTGGAGGATGTCAAAAGCTGCAATTATGTCTGAACTCATTTCAGGAATGGATTCCTGGCATCAGATGCACGCAGTGTGTTATCACATGTCCTGATGAAGGCGTTTTAGTACTTGACCAAAATTGGACTCAACTCTTTGAAACCCATTATTGTCATTTAGATGCATTTCCTCCATATTGCTATTACCAATTTGAATTAGATTAGCAATTTTTTTTATAATGGAGATTAGCAGTTTTTAAAAATCCAATATACTTAAAAGAAACTATTTTTAGAGAGCTTGTCATTGTCTATAGAATAGATGTGATTATGTTTCTTAACAGCACAAAGTAACAGAATATTTAGAAAGCTTAAAATATTTTAATCATAGATGTTAAGATTCAAAGACAAAAATATTGAATCCTGCTTTCTGGCTGATTGCTTTTCCTATCTAAAGTAGCTATAGAGGTGTATTCAATCTGTAACTACAGGAAAAATGCATGAAGCTTGCGTTCTGTATGGACCTTCAGTGAAAGCTGAGAAGATTCTTTTGTTCTTAAATCAGAAGTGTTGCCCTGCTTTTTGATGAATTTTTGTTGTCATCAGCCTTGAAAATGACAAGAATTGTGAATTTGTGATATATTCTGAGGCTTTATGAAACTGTTTTAATTTATGAAATTAAATTAAATTTTCTTAAATTCAATCTTCTAACCACATCATTGTTGAAAATCAATTGTTCAGCTCTGGGTTTCTCATCCTTAGTTCCTGGACCAGATGACTCTTTGTGGTCAAGGCTCTGGGTCGTGGGATGTTTAACAGCATCCCTGGCTGCTGCCAATTGGATGTCAATAGTGATACTTGACAACAACAAAAATGTCACCAGACATTGCCAGGTGTCCCTAGAAGGATGTCACCCCTGGTTGAAAACCACTGGGTTAGCTCATTGAATTCTCCATGGATTTATATTCATGGGCAAGTGTATGCAATGGCACCCCACTCCAGTACTCTTGCTTGGAAAATCCCATGGATGGAGGAGCCTGGTAGGCTACAGTCCATGGGGTCGCTAGGAGTCGGACACGGCTGAGTGACTTCACTTTCACTTTTCACTTTCATGCACTGGAGAAGGAAATGCCAACCCACTCCAGCGTTCTTGCCTGGAGAATCCCAGGGAAGACGGAGCCGGGTGGGCTGCCGTCTATGGGGTCGCACAGAGTCGGACACGACTGAAGCGACTTAGCAGCAACAGCAGCAGCAAGTGTGTGAGTCCACCTTGTCTCCTGCTTGAGTGCAAACAGCGCCCGAGATTCATGTTCTTACTGCGTCCAGTGCCTTTACTCACACTCTTGGCTCATCTCAGTGTTGACGTACTTCACTAGTTTTCTTTCACTTTGCAGTATTTTTTTGTAACTTTTACTTGATGTAATTTCCAGTTTATACAGGAGAGGCAACAGTACAATGTACGCTCATTTACCGTTACTGAAAGCTAATGTTTCCCTGCTTTGAATTTTTCTTTTATTTCACACAAGCATACACACGCATATACATACATATATGGGATTTTCCAAGCAAGAGTACTGGAGTGGGGTGCCATTGCCTTCTCCGACATACATATATACATGTATGCAAACATATATAATTATTTTCCCAAATGAATTGAGAGTAAGTAGCATATGGCATGCACACTCTACTAAATATTTTAAAGAAAATTTCCTAAGAACAAGAGGACTCTGTTACATCATAGCAATATAGTTATTAAAATGAGTAACTTTAACACAAGTGCATAGTCTGTTTGAAACTAGCCACCATCCTCTGACCACCCTCTGTAGTTACATTTCATTTCCTGGAAACAGTCTAAGATCTTGACTTTCACCTGGCTGTTTCCTCAGTTTTCTTTGTCTTCTTGACCTTGATATTTTTGAAGCATATAGACCAGTTATCTTATAGAATGTCTCTCAATTTGGGTTTGTCTGATGTTTTTTTCTTGCTTAAATTCAGAGTTTGCATTTTTGGCAGGAACGCCCCCGCAAAGTACATTGTATCAGGACACACATGAGGTTACTTTGTATCAATGTGGACAGTCCACCTTCCTTACTTCCTAAGGGTGGTGTCTGACAGATATCTCCACTATAAATTTAGTTTTTTTTTCTGTGAATAATAAATAATTTGGGGAAGATACTTTGAGAGGATGTCTCTATTTTCTTCCTCATCAAAATTTCATCCATCAGTCTTTGCATCCACTGAGGGTACATGCCTTAAACAATTATTACAATGATAGTGGCAAACTGGAGATTTCCTAGCACTTCTGTTGCGCAAGCGGCAGAGAGGAAAAGCTACTCTTTCTTTACATTTATTTATTCATTCATTTACATCTGTACAGGCTCATCTTTCCTTGCTCCAGTCCTGGAATCAGCCATCTCTTGAAAGAGCCCTGGTTCCTTTAAGTGGAGAGAGCATTTAAACTCCCCATCTGGGTATTCAGTGTGTATGTGTGTGTGTGTCATGGCTGGCTCTTTGCAACCCCATGGACTTCAGCTCACCAGGCTCCTCTGTCCACGGGCTTCTCCAGGCAAGAATACTGGAGTGGGTTGCCATTGTCTTCTCCAGGGGTTCAGTGTGGTAACTGGTAATTTAAAATATACTCATGCAGAGCTTGGGGAGCACTCCCATATAAATCATCGGGAAGAAAATTCAAGATTCAACGAACGAGGGAGGGGAGGTATTTTGGAAATTGGTCCTCTCTCGGATTTGCTTGATGAATGGCCTCATGCAAATCCATTCCCTTCAGAGGTTCATTTGCAGTGAGATGCTGGTTGTGCCCACGTCTCTCAAGAGTTGACTTGGAAAGAGTTTGACCAGGGACTTCAGCCCCATGGTGCTTGGAAAAGTATCGCACTGGACTCCCCCTCTGTGCTGTGAAAGGAGGGCCCTGTGGGGGCAGCAGAAATGACAAAGTACCGGGGCAGCCGGAGCCTCCACCCAGGCCTGGAGCCCCTTGAACTTGGCAAGGTGATTGACTTCTTGGGGGGCTCAGAGCATGGAGGGGAGGGGCTCAGCAGGAGCGCACCTCACTAACTGCATTACGATTGCATGAGATGGTACAAGGTTTCCTATGAACTCTTGGCTTGAGGACACAGGCTGGTGAGCTTCGGGAGCAGTTGGAAGCAGGAGAGGGAAAATGGCAATCATCTGAAGAGTGAGCTCTGTGGTGAAGCCAGAGCATGTGTGCTTGGACCGGCACTCCGACTTCTGACTGAGGTGCACGCTTTGCAAAAGAATCTCCCCAGTTAAAATGTGGGCAGCTTCCAGGAGGCATCTTCTCCTTTTGTCTGCTTTTGATTGCAATAGGTTGGGAAGCTGGCAAACAGCTTGTTTTTGTTCTGAATATTTTTGGCTGGGACCCTAAGCCATTTCTTTCTTCTAAGTGATTTGAACTTGGACCAATAATCAGGTAGTTCATCAAGATAATTCATTAAGCCAAAATGACAATAAAATTATGAAGTTTTTGAAGCTGGCTTAAAAAAAAATCTCTTTATTTATTTGACTGCACCGGGTCTTAGCTGTGGCACGCAGGATCTCCTGTCTTTGTTGCGGCAAGGCACGTGGGGTCTTTAGCTGGGGCACACAAACTCTTAGTCGCAGCAAGTGGGATCTAGTTCCCCGGCCAGGGATCAAACCCAGGCCCCTGCATTGAGAGGGCAGAGTCCCAGCCGCTGGGCCACCAGAGCTGACTTTTGATCTGATCGTTAGACCGACTACTACAAATGCCTGAACTAATAGATACTTGTCTCTTGGTCCTGGGTCCCCTTGTCACAACACCTTCTTAGTCATTTCAGACTGCACTCACATTGTCCCTTTAACCAGCAGACCTGGAGTTTCTAAATAAGAATTTAATTCACTTTGACTCAAGACCACAAAGCTTTTCTCTAAGGCAGAGGAATTTTCCTATTACATCCCTATATAAACATACACGGACAGACTCTCTCTGGCGCTCTGGGAGAAGAGCTCAATTTTATGGGGCGCATGGTGATGTGCTGGCCCTTCCTACTAGCCAGTGGAACTCTTAAAAGATCTTTGGCTGTGCTCCAAGGAAAAGTCCAGAATGGCTTGTCTCCTTAGACCCAGATGAACTTCTCATCTCCCTGATGTGCATAGCAATGTGATAAATTCAACAATGGACCTAAGTTAGCTTACTATTTTAAATGCTTACATAAGATAAAAATTCAATATTGACTCTGTCCTAAGGAAAAACTGAATACACTTGTTTTCAGATGACACTGATTACTTTATGGATGGAAAAATATCTTAAGGTCTTGCGAATGAACCAGATGCACTCTTGTTGCATTTATGTACATTTTGGAAAAAAGACTAAAACTTCTGATTATTCTGAAAATAAGAAACAATAATTAAGTTGGTAAACTTTCAGATAAGTATCACTTTTTATTGTTAATTTGTTCATTTATTTGAAATAGTTAATCAGAAAAATATAATTAACATCCCACGTCTCTTCAGTGATGGCCCAGGGATAAAGAAAGATAAAAATAGCGATACTCTGTGATCTAAAGTGTGTACTATTAATATAAATGTGTTATTCACATAAAAGTTCCTGATTGCTCTAAATTGATATTAACTCTTCAGCTGTGTCGCAGCCAATTGAGTTAGAGAGTTTTCTAGATGATCAATGTAGAAAGCAGTTATGTCTCAAAAGAGATAAAATGCCAGCAAAATAATTGCCTGATGGCAACTTACGTCGATTATTTCATTTGTATTTAATTAAGTGTGGTCAAAACAGTTGCTGGGACTGCAGCTGGCATTTGGAAATAATCTGGAATCTCTTTTACAAGCAAACCATTGCCAATGATATTTCCACTGGTATTGCTCTGGGGGACAACTTCATATTATGATTCAGTATGTCTCATTGACATGGGACAATGGCTGGAGTTGGACTCAAGCTCTTTTCTGGCCGCTGGTCACCACGTGGGCTTCCTGGATCATCTTCAGGCTGTTACCTAGTTGTAGCTTTGGGCTGGTATGGGCTTCCCTGGTGGCTCAGATGGTAGAGAATCCACCTGTAACACAGGAGACCTGGGTTGGGAAGATCCCCTGGAGAAGGGAATGGCAACTCACTCCAGTGTACTTGCCTGGAGAATTCCATGGACATAGGAGCCTGGCGGGCTGCCTTCCGTGGAGTTGCAGAGAGTTGGAGATGCCTAAGGGACTAACACACCCTGAGAAGATAGTATGGCAGCGTGAGGCAACAGAAAAGTAGGGAAGGAGGAGGAGATGAGAACAAAAAGTTCTCTCTACTGACTACAGAAAAGACGATCAAGGTCAGAATACGCTGGTCACTTGAACGATTTTTCCTAGTATGGAAGAGTGAACATTTTCCTCATTTATGAAGCGTGATCCATCATTGCAGCAATGAAGGCTTCAGGCTATTCCTACCTGCTTCTTCCTTTCCTTCATGGACCACTCTTAACAGAGAAGAAAATCTCATATCAGGAAAAGTAAGCCTATCTCCTGTACCAGACATCCCCAAGCTGTCAGTGGGTGAGCACAATAAACGTTTCTTTCTTTCTCAGGTGTGATGCAGTTGGTTGCCTTCTCCAAACTGCTCTGCCCCAAGTAGCGACTCAAGGACCCAGGAGGCTCATGGGTTCTGCATATCATAGCTGCCTTGGTATCATCCATGGGCATAAGGGGAACAATGGGGACAGAAGTGAGAAGGAGGGGTGAGATGGGGAGAAGGGTGGGTGGAGAGGCGGAAAGCATTCTTAACTACTTTGGTCTAAGGTGACAAGCCTCGTGATGCTCAGGTTCTGTCGACCAGAACTGCTTCCCTGGCTATTCCAATGGCAAAAGAATCTCATCACTTTAGAGAGATGATCATCATCTCTCCGAGGGATCATCATCATCACCGCACATGGATAGTGGTGATCACTACCAGTCTCTGCCAGGACGGTCAACCAAAATTAATTATTTAGGGCTTTAGTAAATTATGTGTTGTGGTCCAACCACTTTGCTACTCCTTGAGCTTTCTCAGTGATGTATGAGAAGTAAACAAGCCACATATGAAAAATGATCAAAACAGGATCCTGAATCGTCTTTAAGTTGATGCAGAGTATCTAAAAACCTACTTAAGTGACAGATGGTTAAAAGCCGTTCTATTGAGATTGGAAACAAGACTAGGATGTCTGCTTTCACCACTTATATTTAACACTGTATTGTTGTTGTTCAGTTGCTCAGTCATCTTCTACTCTTTTGGACCCCATGGACTGCAGCAGGCCAGGCTTCCCTGTCCATTACCAACTCCCAGAGCTTGCTCAAACTCATGTCCATCCAGTCAGTGATGCCATCCAACCATCTCATCCTCTGTCGTCCCCTTCTGCTCCTGCCTTCAGTCTTTCCTAGCATCAGAGTCTTTTCTAATGAGTCAATTCTTCATATCAGGTGGCCAAAGTATTGGAGCTTCAGCTTTAGCATCAGTCCTTCCAATGAATATTCAGGACTGATTTCCTTTAGGATGGACTGGTTGGATCTCCTTGCAGTCCAAGGGACTCTCAAGAGTCTTCTCCAGCACCACAGTTCAAAAGCATCAATTCTTTGGTGCTCAGCTTTTTTTATGGTCCAACTCTCACCTCCATATGTGACTACTGGAAAAACCATAGCTTTGATTGGACCTTTGTCAGCAAAGCTTGAAGGCAAAAGGAGAAAAGGGCAGCAGAGGATGAGATGGTTGGATAGCATAATTGACTCAATGGACATGAATCTGAGCAAGCTCTGGGAGATAGTGAAGGACAGGGAAGTGTAATGTGCTGCAGTGAATGGGGTCTCAAAGAATCTGACATAACTTAGCAACTGAACATAAGAAGAAGCAACCCATGATAGAAATAAGAGTTTTAAATGCATCAATTTGTATAAATTTTCTGTGCTGGACCAAAAATTATCACAAACTTAGTAGCTTAAAGAAACAAAGATTTATCATGTCACACTTTCTGTGAGTCAGAGCCTAGTTATGACTCAGCTGGATTTTCAACAGACTTCAATCAAGGTGATAGCTGGGGCTGGGGTCTCATCAGGAGACCCTGCTGGGTAAGGTCTATCTTCAAACTCACTCAACTCTTTGGCAGAATTCCTGTCTTTGAGACTGTAGAACTCATGGAAGTTTGCTTCTTCAAAGCCAGTAAGTGAGAAAGAGGGACTCTTTCTGCCAGCAAGATGAAAGCTTCCTTATGATGGAGATTCATAAAATGTAACACCCTCGTGAAAGTGAGGTTTTAACAGCCTGCCTACTCTATTGGGCTTCCCTGGAAGCTCAGCTGGTAAAGAATACACCTGCAATGCCTACTTCATTGGTTAGAAATAAATTACAAGTCACGCCCACACTCAAGCTGAGGGGATTAAATAAGGGCTGAACCCCAGGAGGTGACTATCAGGACACCTGCCTTAAAGTTTGTCTGCCAAGTCATTAAACTGCATTGAAAACATCAACTGTTTAGGAATATGCATAAGAAAAGATGTGCAAGATGGCTATACAGAGATTAAAAGTCTTAAAAATCTGAAGAAGGCTTAAATAATTGAAGGGATATCACAACTCAGTATCTTAAAGATGTCCATCCGTCTCCACCCACTGATCTATAGATTCAGTGTAATCATATAATCAAAGTTCCAGTAGCATTTTAATGTATTTTAATAAATAAATTGATTTTAAAATTTAATATTAAAATGCAAAGGTCCAATAATAAGGAAAGTTAATTGTATTTTTATATCTTAGGAACAACCACAAAATGTATTTCTATACTTTAGCATTAAAAAATGGAAAATAGAACCTAGAGATTATCATACTAAGTAAGTCAGAAAGAGAAAGACAAATACCATATGATATCACTTACATGTGGAATCTAAAAAAAATGATACAAATGAATTTACAAAACAAAAACAGACTCACTGACTAACCAAAACAAGCTAATGGTTAACAAAAGGGAAAGGGAGGTAGGGATAAATTAGGAGCTTGGGATTAACATACATACCACTATATGTAAAATAGTAATAGATAAATAATAAGGTCCTTCTGTATAACACAGAGAGCTATATTCAATATCCAGTAATAAACCATCATGGAAAATAATATAAGAAAGAATATGTAAATACAAAAAGAATATATATGTATATATATATATATATATATATATATATTTGTATGTATGTATAACTGAATGGAGCCTCCCTGGTGGCTCAGATGGTAAAGAATCTGCCTGCAGTGTAGGAGACCCAAGTTTGAATCATTTTGCTGAATTACTTTGCTGTACGCTGGATTTACAGAACATTGTAAAGCAACCATACTTCAATTAACCTACTTCAATTAACCTCGGGGTTATGTGGACCAGGCTTCCTCCTTCTCAGGCTGGGAAGAGAGACACAGCAGACACTGGTCTGGGGTCACCAGTCCTTTGTGACTTCCTCCTCGGCTCTGCTCATGGTGAGCAGATTGTGTCTGCTGCATCTTCAGGCTCCCCACGCCCTCCACCGGCTCCACCGGGCAAGGTAGGCCGAGCAACCCCATGCCTTCCCCACTGCATCCATTAGCAGGACTTTCCAGGCAGGAAGTGCTTCCCAGTGGCTCAGCAGTAAGGAACCCGCCTGTGATGCAGAAGATGCAGGAGATGCCGCGGGTTTGATTCCTGGGTTGAGAAGATTCCCTGGAGGAGGGCATGGCAACCCACTCCAGTATTCTTGCCTGAAGAATCCCATGGACAGAGGAGCCTGGCGGGCTTCAGTCCATGGGGTCACAGAGAATCTGGCATGACTAAAGCAACTAAGTACTTCCAGGCAGGAAATTAGCTGGAACATGAGAGTAGTTGACAGCCAGCATCGATGAATAACACTGGACGTCCAGCAGGGCAGCCTGGGAGGGCTCTGATACTCATCACTGCTGCTGTGTGCTCAGGCGTTGCTCAGTCATGTTTGACTCTTTGCGACCCTATGGACTGTAGTCCGCCAGGCTCTTCTGTCTATGGGATTTCCCAGGCAAGAATACTGGAGTGGGTTGCTATACCCTCCTCCAGGGGATCTTCCTGACTCAGAGATCAAACCCGCATCTCCTGCCTTTCCTGCATTGCAGGTGGATTCTCTACCACTGAACCACCAGGGAAGCCCTAGAATTGCTGAGCTGACCCCTTTAACACTATTCTTGTACAATTTTGAGAAATATCTGTGTCACTGATGACATGGATGAAATCATAGAAGTAATATTAACAGCAGCAAAGTTGGATGTAGCCCTTACTACAGGACATGGCTATTCTACAAACTTTTAGTGCGTGAATTCTTTCGTCTTACAACAGCCCTGTAAGGTAGGGACTAGCAGGATCTCCCTTTATGCCAAAGGAAATGGGGTTCTGAGAGGTAGGTAAGCTGTGAAGGTCACACACTTTCTGGCAGCAAATGAGGCCCTCAGAAAATAGAATTCATCCGCTCAAAGGAGTTGATGTCTTCTAGGCTGGTTACTCTACTTCTTGCTTTGAAGAGGGTGGGTGGGTTTGAGCAGGTGAGTCCTGTGTCCCTCCAGTTCCTGCTGCCCTTGGCCTGAACTAGCAGGACTCTCATGGAAGAAGAACTCCGTGTTCTTAGGATTGGCATTCCTGAGCGAGGGTGCCCTCTGATGACATCAGGTCTGTTTTATGTGACTCTTTGAGTTTAGCTTGAGGGTTCAAATTCCTTGGTGAATGCATGAATTTGAAACCACTTTGAAGTTTTCTGCCCCATGTAAGTGGTCCTTCTTTGGACTTCAGGAAGGAGATGGAAGTGGTGCCCTCCACTCTGCCAGAGGCATGGTTTCAGAACATTTTTCTTCTACGAGAAGAAAATAATACCCCAGAAGGAATGGAAAGATTCAGGAAAAAGAACACAGAAGACATGGATGACAGGATGTTTTCATCACCGTTTGAGGATAATTTGTACATACTAGAGAACCTTGGATTTCACTGCGTTGCAATTACTGCACATGGGCACCTTTAATCCTGAACCTGACACCTGATCAGAAAAACACCTACTTCTGCTTTATTGACTATGCCAAAGGATTTGACTGTGTGGATCACAACAAACTGTGGAAAATTCTTCAAGAGATGGGAATACCAGACCACCTGACCTGCCTCCTGAGAAATCTGTATGCAGGTCAAGAAGGAACAGTTAGAACTGGACATGGAACAACAAACTGGTTCCAAATCGGGAAAGGAGTATGTCAAGGCTGTATATTGTCACTCGGCTTATTTAACTTATATGCAGAGTACATCATGAGAAACGCTGGGCTGGAAGAAGCACAAGCTGGAATCAAGTTGCTGGCAGAAATATCAATAATCTCAGATGTGCAGATGACAACACTCTTATGGCAGAAAGTGAAGAAGAACTAAAGAGCCTCTTGATGAAAGTGAAAGAAGAGTGAAAAAGTTGGCTTAAAGCTAAACATACAGAAAACTAAGATCATGGCATCTGGTTCCATCACTTCATGGCAAATAGATGGGGAAACAACGGAAACAGTGAGAGACTTAATTTTGGGGGGCTCCAAAATCACTGCAAATGGCGATTGCAGCCATGAAATTAAAAGACACTTGCTCCTTGGAAGAAAAGCTATGACCAGACTAGATATCATATTAAAAAGCAAAGACATTACTTTGTCAACAAAGGTCCGTCTAGTCAAAGCTATGGTTTTTCCAGTAGTCAGGTGTGGATGTGAGAGTTGGACTATAAAGAAAACTGAGCACTGAAGAATTGATGCTTTTGAACTGTGGTGTTGGAGAAGACTCTTGAGAATCCCTTGGACTGCAAGGAGATACAACCAGTCCACCTTAAAGGAAATCAGTCCTGAATATTTATTGGAAGGACTGATGCTGAAGATGAAACTGCAAAACTCTGGCCACCTGATGCAAAGAACTGATTCATTTGTAAAGACCCTGATGCTGGGAAAGATTGAAGGCAGGAGGAGAAGGGGACAACAGAGGATGAGATGGTTGGATGGCATCACCGACTCGATCGACATGAGTTTGAGCAAGCTCCGGCAGTTGGTGATGGACAGGGAAGCCTGGCATGCTGCAGTCCAGGGGGTCGAAAAGAGTTGGACATGACTGAGCAACTGAACTGAAATGACACCTGATACAGAGGACATTTCAAGCAACTGTGCCGAGGTCCCTTGCATCTTCTTCCTCCACGTTCATCTTAGATGTGTTTGCTGTGCTGTGTGCTAGTATTTTCTGCGATACATTTTACATAGAGTGTTCAGCACAACTTTACAATTGATCAAATTTTAAAAAAATGGAATAAAAAATCAGTTATCATATCCGTGTTCCTGGGTGAACCCAGTGATGAGCAGCGGTTTACCCGGGAGACGTCCCTCCTCACAATTTTTAGTGCAGCACCAGCTACTGTGCATCAGTTCTCTGTGGACGGGGATCCGTGGCACAAACACAACAGGTCCTCCCATTTCGGTTTCTTGTAAAGGTATCACATGTAAGTTGTCCTTGTCGTGTCATCTGAAGGGGACATCTGGTATCTTTAGCTGTTTATGCAAGAGCAATGATACTTTTACCCCACTCCAGACACCCCTAACACATCCTGGTTATAAACATTGTGTCTTCTCCTGCCATTTCTAGTGTCTTCACTTGGAGAAATTTAATTTTTTCCTGATGTCTTGAACGTCCAGTGTTTGACTATCCATTTAAGAGTACCCATTAACACAGCAGAGCGAACCCTGTTTTATTACCAGCAGGCCATGGCTGAGCCTGTGGCGGGCTGTGGGTCCAGACCATGCCCAGGCGATTATTCTGTGTCATCTCTCTGGGAGTTCACACCAAATTACTTTTCTCTGCCCACTAAGTTTTTAGCAACTGAGTATCTATGGTCTCCTGATTTTTAATGCAGCTAGTTCAAACCTTCATAATCTTTGCAAGTCATTTGTAATATATTTATAGGAACCCTTCACTCCATCGCGTTCTGAATTTCCTGCTTAGGATGCAATGGCAAAAGTCATTAAACATTAGCAGTAATAGTATTTTCACTGTAATAAAGTGTTAATTACGTCTACATGTTAATAGAGTGAGGGGAGGGAGTTTTTGCTATTGTTACTCTGCCTAAAATAATTTCCATGTGATAATTTTCCAGGATATCAAAAATGGAATAATTATGCACTAATTAAGAAAGTAGGGCCTGCTCTCGGAGTTAAGACTGCATTAATTTTAATGTTTTTACAGTCCTTTAATTGGGGAAAGGGCTGTAAATTGGGAGCCGATGCACTGTTCCTCCTTAAGTAGGCCTGCCTTTGCAATCTGCCTCCTATATACTGCAACCCAAGGTCAACACAAGTTTGCAAAATCCCTCTGCTCTTCATGGGGAATGTGTTGGTGGCAAAACTTGCATCGATCACTCTGACAAGCATTTAACTCTCCAAGAGCACGCGCACTCACTTCTTCAATTATTAATTGCATTAAATACATTTTCATATTGTGGACGGTTGGCTACAAACTGTTCCCTGCTACGGAGGTGCTGCCCCCACAGTGGGGACCACTCCCCTCCTGCGGCTTCTGAGGCCTCAGGGATAGGCTATAGGAGCCTGCAAAGGGGTGTGTGTCTGTCAATCCGGGCGTGGCCGAAGGAAGTGACCATGGTGGCCTTGGATAGTTTCCTTGTGGTAGAAATAAGCTGCAGCAGGCAGACTGGCTGGAGCACATGCAGCTTCGACTGCAAAAGCATGATTGTTGTTCAGTCACTCAGTCATGTCTGACTCTTTGCAACCCCATGGACTGCAGCATGCAAGGCCTTCCTGCCCATCACCATCTCCCAGAACTTGCTCAAACTCATGTTCTTTGAGTTGGTGATGCCATCCAACCATCTTATCCTCTGTCACCTCCTTCTCCTCCTGCCTTCAATTTTTCCCAGCATCAGGGTCTTTTCCAGTGAGTCAGTTCTTCGCATCAGGTGGCCAAAGGATTGGAGTTTCAGCTTCAACATCGGTCCTTCCAATGAATAGTCAAGACTGATTTCCTTTAGGATGGACTGGTTGGATCTTCTTGCAGTCCAAGGGACTCTCAAGAGGCTTCTCCAACACCACAGTTCGAAAGCATCAATTCTTGGGTGCTGAGCATCCTTGATGGTCCAGCTCTCACATCTGTACGTGACCACTCAGAGCGGCAGTCTGGGCTAGTGTGCGGAGTGTAGGAGTACCAGCATTGCTGGTCTTGCTGGTCTCAAGAACCCAGTTCTTGAAAGGGATGCGGGCAAGGGGAGCAGGTAGGAGAGTGGACTGGATTCCCTGACCATAACCCTCACACAAGTCGAGGCAGGGCTGCAGATGTGGCTTGCCTTTTCAAAGGCACATCATTAGCATTCCTGAGGGGCTGTGTTATACCTTTCTGAAAACATCTTTGTTTTCAGGTTGCCATTTGACCAATGAAGTCCAAGAATATAACAATGGCCCATCTTGATTTACCCTCTCTCTTATCACTAACACGGAAAATTAACCTATGGAAAGACATTTCCTTTGTCCTCTGAATTCTGTGATGAGGACATCATTAAACTATGATCTGATACCTGAAATCCTAGAAGGCAGAGTCCCTACAAAGACCTAGATGGTTGTGGGGCAATAGGAATGTCAGCAGAAGCGTTTGCCCTGGAACCTCATTGGTTTGGGGGTAGATGGGAGATAGCAGTGAGGATACTGATGCTGTGGACAAGTCTGGAGCCCGGACAGTCTTTCCCCAGGGAGGATGAAGCCGGTCCTTCCCCCGCAACATTTCACGGTAGTGACTTGCTGGCGGGGCTGGTCCTTGGTGCTGACCTCCTAATGAATAGGCTTCCCTCATACCGCTCTTTGATTCTGGCCCCTGGGTTGTGTACTTGAGACTTACATTTTCATCTGAGTCTTGTCTTGCAATGTCTGAAAATAAACATCTGAGTGTGAAGTAAAACGTTTCCCTAAAATTCTGAATTTTGACAAAATTAGGACATTTGATTAACCAGATGACTGTCCTTCTCTGCCAAGTGGTCTGGATCACAGAGTTCTTACTGTGTATCTACAGCTGATATTTACACACTTTAAACTCGAGCTAGTGATGGCCTCTCCAGCTTCCCTAATCAATTGCCTATGATGCTGTTACCTGGAGTGCTTGTTTTGTGCTTAGATAACACAGTTCTACAAAACAAGTTCTTGGAAGGTACGGATCAGGTGATGAGAACTACTACTATAATTTTTTCAGCATCTGGCGCCATGCCCAGCAAACACTGTATAATAAATGGTCAGTTGCGTAGATGAATAAGTAAATGAATATGGTAACAAAAATACACATGAAGACTGTCCTTCCTGCACAGAAAAAGAAAGATTAAGTGTGTGCCTTTTCTTATGCTTAACAAAGAAAGCCACTCAAAGCCAAGGGCTCTTATTTGGTTTCAGAGTCAATGGAAAGAAAATAGAAAGTGGATATACTTAAGACAGGATGTGGTTTGGAGGTTGAGTGTCTGGGCTCTGAACTGACAGTTGACCTGGAGAATCTATTATTGGTTTCAATGCTTGTATTTAGAGTATGAGAGAGAGAGAGAATGAGAGAGAGAAAGAGAGAGAGAGGAAGGGAGGGAGAGGGCGAGGCATGAAGATCACATAGTAAAAGCAAAGGGTGATGATTTACAGGAGCTGGATCACACACCCTGTCTTTAGCTGGATCCTTAGTGAGAGTGCTGATTTTGTCACTGGACCTCTGCTGCACAGCATTTGTTCAGTAATGGCCCTTGGTTTATGCCACTCTCTCACATCTGACTGTGTGGGGCCTCGTTTTATGTGTGTGTATATTAATAGTGATGAACACCCATGAACTCCACAGACCCGGAGCTCTGGGCCAGGGGCAATGGCTTGGCCCTATGTGACATCCCCCATCCTTAGTGTGGCTGTCCTGGTTTCCCTGTGGTCCAGGCACATGTATTAACACTAATACTGTCCCTGGGACTCCTCGAGGGTCCAGTTTGGGTGATGATACATGCAACAGTACCCCTGCCTCTTTCTTGCTTTCTTCTGCTGCACAGTCCTCTTGAATGGCATGTTTATCCTCCCCTTGATTTTTTTTAAAAAGGATTTCTCTCAAGAATGCATTTTCTACTGCATCCTGGATTGTTAAATTCACGTTTTTCTGAGGCAATAAGGAAAGGGAAATCAAAGAAGGGGAACGTTAGGGAATGACTGTGCTGCCCTAGCAAGTGGGTTTCTGGCTGGAAGTGAGGATGTGCAGGTCAGAGTCCACCTGAGGGACCATTTCACAGAGGGCGTCTTCATATTACGTACCCAAGGGATAACTAATCATCGCTGCCCACGAAGAGCTATCAGGATGGAAATGGATACGCCACTCTGAGTGCCGATGCTTGCTCTGTCATCAACCGCCCCCCCCACCCCGGCCCGGTGACTCAAGCTGCTCTGCGCTGAAAGATGAATCGGGCTTCGGGCGGTGGCAGAGGTTACAGGGAGCCGGAGGTGCAGAGGGAATATTAAACAGACGATGAGAAAAAGGCAACTAGAAACAGGAATAGTGCAGATCACTGGCTTGCCTTCCGCAAATCGGGGTCAGGAGGGGTGAGTGCAGAGCTCCTGTGCCCGTGTTAAACACGTGTATGTTCTCATTCTGGAAGCCCATTTGTTACTTTGGTTCCCGAGGGAATCCCAAAGGGGAGATCCTGGAGCAGGAGTGGCTTCTGAGTGGGCAGGATTAACCGTGACCTTGGCAGAACAAAACAGACCCCGTGCCCCCTGGGGCTGCCCACAGGCCTTCCGGGTTGGTGACTGAGGGTGTGGGAGCTGCAGCTCACTTGGATCTCGCTTCTCAGACTCCAGCTTCGTCTGTGCATCTGTCTGCGCGTCATCCACACCGAGAGGGTGGAGTGAACGATTTCAGCAGGAGTGGATTCTCGCTGAAATTTGAAAGGTTTAGCATAAGTTTCTGGGAGTAGCATTATCTGGAATTCTCTGATCATCTTTCGTAAGCATCCTTTATTGCGCTTCGTGTCCGTGTGGAGAGAAACGTCGATGCCAGCACACTGTAGTGAACTTTCCCTGAGTACTGGTAGATGCTAGACTCTGGGACGCAAAGGCGGGCAGGGTCTGATCTGTTCTCCGATGCCCCCAGGTTGATGGTGGAGACAAATTACTACACGGACAGGGAAACATGGCTCCTAGCAGCACAACCATGCTGTAAGCAGGATGCAGTGGGTACACCCCTCCTGTCTGGGGAGAGAGGTAAAAAGATACCCAGCAAGCCCCTGCTGTTAGGATGGGAGGCTTTGCTCACGGGGCCAGGAACTGAACCTTGCTGCACTACAGACTCTGCCTGTGACTGAAGCTCTCCATTTCTTCATCCTTTAAGTGAAAGATGTGCTCCACCATATCCAAGGTTGCCTTCGGGTCTAATGTTCTTTGTGTCTTTAAAACCACTAGCTCACAGCCTCCCGACCTCATGACCTCCAAATTCCTAAATGGTTGGAAGCATGTATGTCATGTGCTTGGGCACATTTGTGGAGAGCTGGCCCCTGTGTTTGCTTTGACTGCCTCCAAACCTGAACACAGATGGGATCGAGGGATCATGGGAAAATATGGACAGCTCCATCCTTGGGAGAGAGAGCTTGCCTGCTGGGGTTCAGTGGAGGCTGCAGACACCATCTTTGCTTCCAGAAATGGTCAGTGACTTTGATTCACTGCACAAACCAGTCACCCTGGATGAGAGCCAGCCAGGATCCTCGGGCTGCGGTGAACTTGAAGATGCCAGCAGGGCACGGCACCAAGGATGTCTTGGACTCCTGCCCGCCCTGGTTAGTGAGAACCAGTTGGGAGCACCTGAGGCCCCCGTTGGCAGGCTCATGAGTGCCTTTTTAAGAAAAGGCAAGCTGCCAACCACAATGAAATATGCAATTGTCCATCTGTTGCTCAAATTAAGAAAAAAAAAATTTTTTTCCTTCCATTGCCAAAAATTTCTCTAGCTACTGTCCAGTGGTCTAATCTTGCATTTTGAGGGGAAGGGGATTAAATAGGTTCCTAGGATTTGGGGAGAGCCAGTGGCTATGGGGGCAAGGACTTCTCTGGTGTGAAGAAGGAGGCGGGATTCTGGATCCATGCCAAGAACAACCCCATCATCTTTTGGAAACAGTCTGAGAACTTTCTAAATTGCCAACTGTTTCTTCTCAAAAGTTAACTGGAGTCCTAAGGGTTCATTTTCCATCTTTATTCAAGTTAGGTTCCTGTTGTCTCTACAGACTCAAGACATTCAAACATTGGGCTTCCCTGGCGGCTCGGATGGTAAAGAATCTGCCTGCAATGCGGGAGACCTGGGTTTAATCCCGGGGTCCCGGGGTTGGGAAGATCCCCTGGAGGAGGGCATGTTAGTCTCTGTTCTCCCCTCCTGCTAACTGCTTTTGAGTCAGTTGTTTCCTTGTTTTCAGTAGGTGAATACTGAGCAATCTTGAAAACTGCAGAAGGAAGTCAGCCACATCAAGCAGAGGTTCAACTCTCTGGTCATTCATGATGCCCAGAAAAACGTTGGTGGTTAAGAGACAAGAGGAGGACAGCTAGCTTCAAAGAAGCACCCCAGGCTTCCTGACGCCCCAGACTTGGTGTGGAAGAAGGTGCTGTAGTGGTTTGCAAGGAGAGCTTCCAAGACGGCTCTCCAAGGATGGGACGAGACCCAGACGGAGGGGCTGTGACAAAGAATTCACTTCCCTCCTGAGCTGGTCCTCCATGGTATCAGCAGGAGGTCCCAGCTGGAGGTCCAGGGGTGGACTTTGAATGAACCAGGCAGGGGAAGGATGTCCAGAAAGGAAGCTGGGGTGATGGGGACTCCAGGGACACAGAAGGGAAACAGAGTCGAGGAAAGACCGGCAGTGAGATATTTCACTGCATTTCTCCCCAGTACCCCGGAGTCTTCATCCGTGAGTACCATTTCCTTTGTTCTTGTTTTTCTTGTCCCTCTCTCTTCTCTGAGACTGTATACAAGTTCACATCTCTCCTATATTTGGATTTTTCTCCCCCATTGGGTAGCACATTTCTCATGCTCTCTTCTTCATAATTAAAGTTTTTGGAAATTCATGTTTTTATTTACTGTCTCTACTTCACTTTTCAGCCACAAATCCTCTATAATTTACTGAATTTAATTTATAGTGTCTAACTAAGAGTGTCAGTCTAAGGGGAAATTTTGAGGTATTCTCTCTGACTTCTGTCAAGAATTTAACATGCTTTAGCGTGTATTGATTTGTTTTTCAAAATGAAACAGGTATAATACTCAACATTAAAGTAACACATACATGCTTACTTCAAAGAAATTGAGAACTCTGAAACAGTGAATAAAAGAAATGAAATAAATAAATAAAATGATGAAATGAAATAATGAAATAGTTTAATAATGAATTAAACTACATGAAATAACTATATATATATATATACACAGAGAAAGAAAGAGAGGCCGAGAACTGAGATGGAGACGGAGAGACACAGACTTGGAGACACACTGAGACTGCTGTACATACATTTTATGTTTTACATGTTACATTTGGCATTTGATAGCTTCAAAAACAAATTGGAAAGTGCTTGCTTTCTTTCTGTTCTCTAAGGGAGTTTGTGTGATATTGATGTTATTTCTTTTCTAAATGTTGGGAAGAATTCAATAGTAAAGTTTTCTCAGTCTTGACTTATTTTTGTGGAAAGGTTTTTAATGAAGAACTCAAATTTGATTGTTTGATATAAGACTATTCTGACTTTCTGTTTCTTCTTGTGTCAGTTTGGTAGGTTATATTTTGAAAGGCATTTGTCCTGTCAGTCTCTGCTTTCAAATCACTGGCATAGAGGTGTTTGTAATGCCTTCTTATGTTGTTAATGTCTGTAGAATTTGTGATCCCCTTTCTGCATTCTTGATATTGAATAATTTATATTTTCTTTCTCTTTCCTTGATTAATATTCCTAAAGGGCTTATATTTTTATTAAAATGTCAAATACATTTTATCTATTGAATGTTTGCTTTATATTTCATTTATTTCTTCACTCATCTTTATCCTCTCCTTTCTTATACTTTCCTTAGGCTTAATTCACTGTTTTTATCTTCTTGAGAGGGATCCTCAGTGTTTGATTTTCAGCCTGTCTTCTTTCTTATCTAATACATAAATTCAGCATGTGCCTGCCACTCATACTCTATTTTCCTCTTATGGCACAGACAGATTGCTATTAAAAATATATTTTTGATGTCTCTCTTTTCCACCAGATCCCAAATCTTGGGCTATATTTTCAGTTTTTCTTCTTCTAAACATATAGACACATATTGGGTACTTGATACTTGTTTGGGCGTTGAAAAAATGAAAAATACATTAAAAAGTGTTATTGCTAGAGTTATTTCATTCTCAATTTTTATTGACAGATTCAGAAATATTTTTTAGTAACACATTGGAAACAAGTGTTTCGTGTTTTCATTTAACTTTCATTATTGCAACAAAGTACTTTATTCACACCCATTATATACGTGGCTTCTCTTATTGGTCAATAGCGCTTTCTGGTGTTTTGAGTTGTATTTCTTAGCTTTGTTATGACTAATAGTGTTTCATAGATGAGGAATACAAAACAAAGATTTGATGAAATATTTAACCAAAGTCCTCAACTAGGAAGTATAATAGATTTTAAAGTAGATCACAAGCTACTTACGCTTACTCTTAAAATCTTTTTGCCTTTAAATGATTTGCTGAGAAGTCTCAATAACTTTAATCGATTCATGTAAGTAATAGTGAAGGGCAGTCCAGTACTGCAAACTTTTTTCGGCTTGGTTTACTGTGGGCATTAGAGTCTCGTTTGAATAGTAACCATGGTAGCTGTGTAATGAGAGTCTGCCACTGTCATGGATATATATCTACACCTGTACCTGTTACCTTATTTAATGATTTCAGGTTTGAAGAACAGGTATTTTTTAACCCCCTTCTTCCAATGAGGATACTGAGACCCTAAGATGTTAGTTAAGTGGCTGGGGCTGCTAAAAACTGGGTGGCAGAGCAAGAGGCCACCCCAGCTCTGCTGGGCGACTTGGCCATGAGCTCCCCTTGGGTGACATTCTCTTATCCTACCGTTCAGTCCTGAGGGTGCCGACGACCTCGTCTATGCTGGATACAGCAGGGGCCACCACAGTTCCTTGTGCTGTTCAGATGCTCCTGCAAATCAGAGGCAGTGTGCTATAGCAGTGCCTGTGTGGATGATACTTGAGCAAGGAGAAGGAACAGAAGTCTCACTGCTTGTTCTGAGGGGTGATCTCCCTGGGGCTGTGGACATCAGGATTTATTCTGCTGCATCTCTGGCTGGCTTGGGATCTGTCAGTAATGAGGTGTTATGGTTTTGACGCCAAGATTTACCTGGATGAATGATGTTCCCCTTCAATGGTTAAAGTAATTTCTCTCCAACAGAGAAAGCTTTTAAAAAAACGGGTAGTGGCTGTTTCTTCCTGAAGCATCTCAGCTGTGTAGTGAATCAGACCGTCCTCCCTAATGGGAAATGTACCCCACAGATGGCTAGAATAGTGTCTCAAAGTTCTCAGCCGCCCTGATGTGGACTGTATGTGTTCACTGATGTCCACTGGCCAGCAGACATCTCGGGGGTCTGGTGTGTCTCATCGCGCATCAGACTTTGAGGTGCCTGAAAAATAGAGACCATGTGAAGGGATGTTTAATTTTTCCCAAGGGAGAAATGTCATGGTACCCTAGGATGACAGAGTCCCTTACCTGCACCAGGAAAACTCAGGATCATCTTTATGTAAAACGTAACGAGACAGTGCCCAGTGGGGAAGACTGCTGTGTCCACCAAGGGGGCTTGTTAGGCAAGGGTGCTTTTGAAGGATCTTCAAGTCCTTTGCCCTCTTTGCTAAGCCTGCTTATAAGGGCAAGTTACTCTTGCTTCCTTTTTGGAAAAGCATCTTTTCTAAGGTGGGTTATTATTTGTCCAGCTGTACCCTGAGCACTAATCCTTTAATGTAAAGAGTGATTAGGATGAGCAGTGAGGATAAAATGGGATTAAGGAATAAGGCTCATGACTTAATTATTAATAGTAAAACTATGAAGGGGATCAATAAGGCTGTGTGTATAATGATGAAAGTAAAAATATTGGCACCTCTGCCCAGGTGTCACCTTATATAGTAGCTGTTACTTGTTTATGCAGGAGAGAAGTCGCCTTCTTTACTGACGTGTCAAAATGGCCCCTGAAATTTAACCGTACATTTGAGGCCCGGAAATGCAAGTTTCTTAGTTCAAAGGGGGAAAAAAAGAATGCCTGTGTTCAGCAGAGAGGAAAGAGAGGGTGGTACTGCAGGGCAAAGCTTTAGAATTTCTCTTTGTTTTTCAATATCTAGTTCAATAACCCTTCCATTACAGAGAAATTTCTGAGGCCAGAAAAGGGTGCTGTGACCAAAATGTCTTGGAGGAAGTCAGGATTTCAACTGTTTCTCATCTGAGAAACCAGGACCACATCGTGGCCACGGAGCTCACTGTTTCAGGAACCTGACAGCAGCCCCTGAGCCCAGGTGTCCCGGTCTCAGCGCAAAAGGTGGAGTAAAGCCTACAGCACAGAGTTGTTCTGTGCGTCCTCCTAGGATTGTGAGCAGAGAACCAGGTATGGAGTGGCCACCAGAAGTCAGAGGACCCTAGATCCTCCTGTAGGAGGACTGCAACCACTTTTCTTAAGGTCAGAAGTGGTCAGGAAAAGACTTAGCTGAGCCCTGGGCCCTTGGTCTTCTAGACCTGGCTTGATTCCTCTAATTGTCCATGTAATCTTAGGCTTAACTCCCTAAGTCCCATTTTCCTCATTGGTCAATTGGAGGGGTTTGGACTAGATAATCACTTTTATGACTTTAATATAATGCAGTTCAGTGCTTTTTAAAAAATTCACACTTCACATGATAATAGCAGCCCTTGGAATGTCTAGTGCAAATGAATGAAAAGGCTTTTAAAAATAGGCACTGCTAGGATAGTTTGCAATCATCGAAGCTATTATAGGCAGAAATGAGACACATGGAAGAAGGGGTTTGGAGTATTTTTCACTTAACAAATAACAAGTCCCCTTTTCTGGCAATCAAATTTTAGCTATCGCCAATCTTATATGATAAAAGATCTAGTTATTTTATTGAGAACAAATTACCTACTTTCCTGCTTTTAATGTGTGACCAGAAGAACAGAGGGCTTTCCAGGTGGTGCTAGTGGTAAAGAACATGCCTGCCAATGCAGGAGACATAAGAGATGTGGATTCCATCCCCGGGTCGGGAAGATCTCCTGGAGGAGGGAATGGCAACCCACTCCAGTACTCTTACCTGGAGAATCCCATGGGCGGAGGAGCCTAGCGGGCTACTGTCACAAAGAATCAGACATGACTGAAGCAACTTAGCATGCACACATGCAAAAGAACAAATGCAGAGCTTTGTCATTTCTTACATGTCCATTGGGCATGGAATGTCCCCTGGTGGACATGGGGTCAATAAAATGCTTGAAAGAATTTTCGTCAGGACTGGGTTCCCCCACCAGGGATTGAACCTACAGTGAAGATATAAACTGGAAATTCACAAAAAAGTTCAGATGATGAACTCACATGGGCCAGTATACTCATCATCATAGAATACAAAAATGACAATTCAGGCAAGGAGCAATGACCAGGTTGGTACTACTTTTAGGTCTGATAATACAGAGGGATGGCCAGGCATTGTTTCAGGTTGAATTGTTAAAGATGTGTGGCCACAAAACCAAAACCAAAAATCCAAAAAAAACAACCCACCAAACCAAAGCCAACAAAACCAAAAACGAATGTGTGAAGTCTCAACGTCATGATTTCAGAATTTGACCTTATTTGGAAGTAGGGCGTTTACAGAGGTGACCAGGTTAAAATGAGGGCATTTGTGAGTGCTCTAATCCAATGTCTGAAAAGAGAAATTTGGACCCAGAGAGTAAGAATGCACAGAGGAAAGATGACGTGGAAACACACAAGGAGGAGACGGCCACATTCTCGAGCTGGGGTTTTATTGTGACTTTCCTGTGACTCTTCGGCAGGGTTTCAGCTGAGGGGAGGAGAAGAGCCAGCTCACAGTTATACTCGGCATCTTCGGCCAGCTCTCTGGAGAATGGGGGGGAGGGAGTCAGGTAGGGAGAGCGTGGGGAAGGCCCCCGTAGTACAGGAGAGAGTTGACCGTGGCCGAGACTACGGGGTGGCTATGGACACGAGAACTGGGTCTGCTCAGATGTGTGTTGGTAGGGAGAACCCATTCTCTCCCCTCCACCCATTCTCATTCTCTGTACCAGGTATTTCATGGTTTTGTCTCTCTTAATCCAAGCATGGGTGTTTATCACTGGACTGGATTGCTCTGAAAACTAGTAAGGACCTTGATAGCAGGGTTAGATGCCCGAGATCTTTTTCTTTACCCCTGTGGAATATGACTTTTTCATGTAAAATTAGAATTATAAGGTCAAATATATTTGAAAAAAAAGATGAGTTAAGTACCTTGAGAGAGATATTTTTACTGTAGAATTTATAGAACCTTTAATCTTCTGGTGGGCCTTGTGTTTAAGGAGGAAAGAGTATTTGTTTTTTCCCCCAATCAAGCATCTCCTGGAATGATTGTTCTAAGGAACACAGAATGGGGAATGCCATTTTGCATCATCTTGGCTTCATGACCATGATCCATGAGGAAACTTCTGGAATGTGTCTTTCCCTCTGTTGGAGGAGGAATCATTTCGAACCATGGGGGAACATCATGTAGGGCCCAGCCATCCAAACACTGACACTCCAGTGAGCAGAGGGCTGCTTTACAACCATGTGCGGTTCCAGGGATCTTCACATATCAGGGGATCATTGTGTGCCCAAGGCTTAAAATCAGTAACCTAATTGCAGTTTGTGGGCTAGAGTCTGTGAGGGTTGAGCAGGTGGGCGTCCACCCAGTGTCCTCTCTACTCAGCCATGGGTGAAAACGTAAACTTTTCAGGACATGCCAACTTGCTGTAACCCACCTCTTTTCAACGGGATTTTTGATGGGCTGTCAGGAAAGGAGTGGACTGTTCCCCGAGGAACTGAGTGAACCACCTATCTTTCCGTCCTCCTGTTGAAACGAACAATACTTGGTGATCACAGATACCCACTGTTGGGGCAAAGAGTGGGCAAGTTAACAAAGACAGGTTCCATTAAGACGAACAGAGGCATTTTTCAACTTTTCTTTCTCCCCCCCCCACCCTTGTTCCAATTCCTCTTTTGCCATTGCATTAATTAGAAATTTAGGTAAATGACATCAGTGCCCCAATTTTTTATATCTGCCAGGAGAACAATTAGGCCATTAGAAGTAACAAATGGTCCGAACTCATGTTGCCTGTTGAAAATTTTCAAGCTACATTATTTCTGACAAGAAAAAAACAAATAATAGTTGTTTTGGCCAATTTTTACCACGAGAAGTGTCAGCTTCAGCAGATGCAGCTGAGCTCCGGCTTTCTCCCCGTCGTCACGGCTCATTAGAGTCTGCTGACTCTGGTGGGTTCCCATTCCTTTAGGTAAACACTTATTTACATGAACTGCGACATTTTTCTTTGGTGACAATTTCTAATTGTTCAGGCAACCAAGGGTGATATATTAAACCCTCAGAAAAAGGCTTCACCTGTGAAACAGATTACTTGAAATTAACTATCCTTTCAAAAGAAAGGCAAAATTTCAAGATGGACAAATTAGACCCTTCTCAGGCACATATGGTAAGTGTTTCCAGCACGTTCCCACTGGTACCCACCCCACTGAACAATTCTTCATGACAGAGTGGAGACTTCCTGGCTCATCTGGGGGTCCTTTCTCTGCCAGCATTTGCCCGGAACATGCTCAGAAGGGATCTCACTTGGACTGAGAGGCAAGTGGCTCCCCCAGCATTTGTGGCTTCACTGACTCCATTGGCTTGGCTTCTGGAGTTTAACTCTTTCCGAGGTGAGGGTGGATGTGAGGCTCTCCCTGCAAACCCCCCATGCTTGGATGCCTTTCTCCATGATTTCTGGCAACTTAAATGGCCATTGACTATCTGTTAAAGCTCATCAATTAGCCACACCCATGTGTCCCCTGCACCGGGTAGATTGATGTCCCCAGCCTTAAGCAGGGACAGGAAGGGTCAGGTGAAATTAATCACCAGCATGTAAATCTGGGATGTCTGCTCTGCTTGGGGTCCTGGGTTCAGTGTACTGAGAGTAGCATATTAAAAACCAAGGTTAAATCCCTGCTGGTATGGGTGGAATAGTGTCCCCCCACCCCAATTTCATGTCCTTCCTGGAACCTCAGGATGTGACCTTCCTTATTTGGTAAGAATGGTTTTTCTTTTTTCTTTTCTTTCTTGGCCATACCACCAAAACTGTACCCTGGGCAGTGGGAAGACCAATTCTTAACCATTAGACGTCCGGGGAAGTCCCAATAGTGTCATTCCTGATGCAACTAGTTAAGATGAGATCATATGAATCAGAATGGGCCCAATATCAATATGATCCATGTCAGACACAGAGAGGGGCGCACAGGAAAAATGTCCAAAAAGGTGGACGCCGAGACTGGAGTGATGCGTCCACAAGCCAAGGAATGTAGGGATGAGGCATAGAACCTATTCTCCTCCTGAGCCTCCAGAAGGGACCGAGCCTGCCTCCACCTGGATCTCAGACTTCTGACTTCCGGAGCTGTACAAGAGTCAATTTCTTGTTTTACTCCACCCAGTTTGTGGCACTTTGTTATGACTGCACTAGGAAATCAACACACAGGCTTTAAACGGGGCCTCCAGCAGTGAGCAGGTTGACTCGAGCACGTGCTGTGGAAGATTATAACTTCCCTTGCACTTTCAGTCCCTCCAAATCCATCTTTCCCCAAGTGTCACTCTTTAATATCCTTCTGTGTAGCATCATTTATGTGAATTTTTAAAAGTCCCATGCAGAGCAAACATTTAACACATGCAAGTTTTTCTTTTCTTAAAAAAAAATTGAAGTACGCTTTTAATGTAGTTGGGACAATTAAATGAGCACCAGTTTTTCTGTTCCTCTATGAGAAACACCAGCGAATCAAGTGATGAGTGAAAAAGGATATGGCTTTCAACACACATTCCTGCTTCCCTTTGATACTGGCTGGCAAAACCTCAATCACCTTCCACTTGCCTCTTTGCTGCGTCGTCGATGAACCAGGAGACCTGCCCTGGCCTTGGGGCTGCTGGGGTCTTCTGCTGTCCCTGCTGATTAACACCCAACTTATGCCAGAGCCTCACTCATTTTGCATGGAGTCGAAAAGCAGTATGTATAACTGTGTCACGTCCCAACTTACCTCTCAAATGCAGTGGCTGAGACTCTCCCTGTGAGTAGGTGAGTCTTTCTGTGTCTGTCCAGTTCATGTAAGACTGAGAACTAGGCGATGAGGGCATTCCAATGCTGAACCCGCAGACTCTTCCAGAACAAGAGATTCGCTTAGTGTCCTCTGAGATCCTAGGGAGGAGATTTTGGTGGCTTGGAGATCTCAAGCGAGTTTCTCATGACCACATAGCCAAGAAGTAATGGAGCTGAGCTCTGAACCTAGATTTTCCTTAATTCAGGTTCCAAACTTATGAGAATGATGGCTTGTGATCTCATAGTGTTCATTGTATGCAAGAGTGAATCATCCGGAAGCAACCTATTCATATCTGACATTCAGAGGACACAGGAAAAAACACACATCTTTATCCCGATGGATGCAGACAAGCTATCTGATAAAATTTAACATTTGACCTTGGTGATGTTAACAAGGAGAAAGGGGAGAGTCCTTGAACACGGAAACACCAACATGGTTAGGAAGATCACCAGCCTCTCCTACCAGGTCTCATCAGTATGGTACCTCCTGCTGTCAGAAATGACTCAGGGTGACCACCAGGATGTCCATGGGAAAAGGTTACTTTGTAACTTTTACTAAAATGAAAGAAAAGAAAATCAACTCATAATTACTGGAATAGAGGAGATAAATTAGCACTGCTTCCACTTGACAGATGGACTATTTGTGAACCTTAAAGGATATGACTGAAAACTACGAAGACAATTTTATCTAATTTTAGTACTACGAAGACAATTTTATCTAATTTTAGTTAATATTTAAAACATTTTAACTACAATTTAATTTTAAGCTAATCAGTAGGTTTTTATTGACTACAAAACAATCAAAAACATATAAACCATATATTCCCGGCCAAAGATATTATCTGCAATAGCAACAGAAATATAAAATGTCTGCATAAAATTACAAAATGTCCTAGAGAAGTATTAAAAATTATAAAACTTTGCCAAGGGACAGAAAAAAAAAACCTTAAATGAACATAAAGAATAATGTTCCTGTAAGAGAAGATTTAGTAGTGCAGATGTCAACTTTCACCTAATTCATCTACAAGTTCAATGAATATCCAATTCTAGTCCCAGTGGGGTTTGGGTAGAACTTAACAAAATGTTGTTAAAGTTCATCTGGAAAAATAAATGGCTGAGAAGAGCCAAGGAAATTTTGAAAAATAAGAATAATGAGCGAGGACTTGACCTACTAGATATTAAAATACTAGAGTGATTAGAACAATGTGTTCTTGGTGCAGGGATAAGTGGATCAATAGGACAGAAAAGAAATTTCAGAAAGAGACATAAATAATTCACATGTAACAAAGATGACATTTTAGGGCAGCAAGAAAAGGATAGATTATTCAGTAAATAGTTTGGAGCAAATAGGATATGAAATAGCGGGAAAGTCAGATCCCTACTTTATAATTAGGCTAAAAATAAGTACCAGAAAGATGAATATTTTAAGCTTTAGGATGGATCTATATTAGAACCAAAAAAAAAAAAAAATTCCATGTAAAAGTTTATCTAATTTTTCTGTGGCAAAGGCTTTTGCAAGTGTGGCATCAAATGGAAAAACCAAGAAAGGAATGAAGATGAATCTGAATTTATAAAAACATACTTACAAGTGAAAAAAAGACAATGTCAGAAAATCATGAAGGAATTTTGCAACTTACATTGCAGTTCAAGTGCTAACATCTCCTGTATATAAGGGGCTTTTCAAATTATGAAGGAATAAACCAGAAATCTGGAAAATCCTATGGACAGAGGAGCCTGGTGGGCTGCAGTCCATGGGGTAGCTAAGGGTCGGACACGACTGAGCGACTTCACTTTCACTTTTCACTTTCATGCGTTGGAGAAGGAAATGGCAACTCACTCCAGTGTTCTTGCCTGGAGAATCCCAGGGACGGGGGAGCCTGGTGGGCTGCCGTCTATGGGGTCGCACAGAGTCGGACACGACTGAAGCGACTTAGCAGCAGCAGCAAACCAGAAATCCCTACTGTTAGGAATTTATCACTAAACACACAGAACGCTGTGTGTGTGTGTGTGTGTTTGTCTCTCTCTCTCTTTCTCTTTCTGTTTTTCTCTGTCTCTCTATCACTCTACACCACACACACACACACACACACACACACACAAGTATTTTCAGCCTGATACTGTTAAAAGAGCAGAAACAAAATAAAAGTGTCCAGCAGACTCGATGTGTCCAGCACTCGGAGTCTACTTATATAAATGACGGCACATGTAAGTGGTGGGGTGCTGTATAGCCAGGAAAAAGGATATGGTTTGTGATTATTTGGGAAATTCTCTAATCCATGCTATAAAATATGAAGGCAAAGTAAGGGACTCTGTGTGTGTGTGGGGGGGAGGTATGAGTGTAGGTTGTATGTGATAGGAATCAAAGAACACTGTTTTCAATTACTGTATTTGAGGAGATGAACTAGGGTTGTTGTAGAGATAGAAAGGAGGCATACGGTTGAGTTTTCTAATCTTGTCCATGAATTTTTTTAAAGTTCAATGGACATTATTGGAAAGAGATTATAAACAAATTCAGTTTTCTTCTTTACACTTCTCTCTGGTTCTAAAAACCAACAAAAATGGACAAAATTCAATTAAGAAAAAATTATGGAAAGAAAAACATGCAGAAGATTTTTAAGGGGTAATTAAATAAAAGGGAAGAAATATAAATTGGCAATAAGCATGAAATCTTTAAACTTGGCAGTTATTAAATACAAATAAAAAATGAAATATTGTTTGACATAAAATTGCATATATAAATTTTTACGTACAAAAATATTTTGAGGATAATATATGATGTTGGGAGCATACTGAGAAATGGGCACAGTTAAAGTATATGGCAAAGCCTGTCTGGTTAAAGATTTCACAGTATTTTAAATTCCACCTTAAGTTTTATCCTGTAGAAATAATCATGGATGTTAATAAAGACTTGGCTTCAGAGATTTTTACTGCAGTGTTTTGGTGATAGGAAAAAAAGAGCATAATCAGCTGTATATTCACGGTACATTCATACCATGAAATACTAGGCAACCATTCAAAATCGTTGTGGAAAACAATTTGGTATAAATTATTTAGTGTAAAATGCAGACGATAAAACAGTCCAAATGGTTTGAGCCAAAATTTAATCTAAAAACTGTGAATTCTCACAGAAAAATGTATCTAGGAAATGCACCAAAATATTTAACTGGATGTTCCTAGATCATGGGACTGTGATGGATTTTGACTTTTCTTCCTCTACTTGCCCGTCCATAAATCCCTGTCAGCTATATTCTCCAGCCAGTTGCAGAGAATGGACATCTCATTCACCTTTTAAGCCAAACTTTTTTGAACACCTACTGTGTCAGTGCTCCGCGCAGCTCCTGCAGCTGGGAGTTCACAGTCTGGTGGAGACAGACGCACTGGATGGACAGTGACCAAAGGCACCTCCGACTACCCCCGAAGACAGAGGAGGACGGGGCGGTCCTGGGCAAGAGCATTCCTGGAGTCTCCCGGGTTCCTGTCTAAATCTCCAAGATGGTCTCTAATGCTGTCAGATGCAAACCCCACAGGCCAGTGAATCTAGTCTGTGTGATATCTCTCCCCACCCTCAGCCCATTCTGGAGGAAAGGGTTATCTCGTCTCGGGATCTTACCTTATCTCAGCTTGAGGAGCAAGGAGCTGCTCAGGGGAGGGCTGGACAGCCGTTGGGAGGGCCACACGGCTGAGCTTGGCTGCCCTCCTGGGTGGGGCCAGGGAGAGCCCCAGGCGTGAGACCAGAGCCAACACCGGGATGCACTGACAGCCATTCTCCAGGCCGTCGGTAATACTTTCATTATTTCCAGATTCCTCTGAAAGGTGGCCAAGCTCTGTCCAGATCTGCAGAGAATACTGAGACTAGACAGGGCTGCCCCCCACCCCCGGCTGCCCAGCCTGGCACACGTGGATGCTCCATGGAGATCTCTGAATGTGGACTGAAGGAGCTTCCGCTCTAAGACCTACCTACACAGGCCCATCTCCTTCGGGGTGAGCTGGTCCCCCAAGCCCCTCCCTTTATTGTCAGTTTGCAGTTTCCAGGACGGGCTGTCACCCCTGTGCTGCGTCATTTATGGCTCCATACTTACTGATGCTCCAAGAGTCCCAGTGACTTCCTCCCTCGGCTGGAGCTACTTTAGACTTTGTGTTTCTGTGTGCATCTGTGTCCCATTCACCTGCGTGTAAACACAATTACACGGCAAGGTGATGTTCCCTGAAATGAAGTGCGCTTTCTCCAAACACACGTGCTGTGGACACACACACACACACAGCAACAGACACAGACATACAGACACACTGGCACACACACACAGATGCACACAGACACACACAGACCCACAGACATAGGCACACACATAGACACACAGACACAGACACACACACACACAGACACACACACACGCACAGGTCCTTTAATTATTTCACAGCTCTGGAGTCTGTAAAACACACACCCAGGAAAATAGTTTGTTGTAAGACTGGTAGCAGGTGCAGGGAGCAGCTGGCCTACAGTGACCTCACCCTTCTTCTCGTTGGAGGGTCCCTTTAGGTCTAAACTAGATGGGAGGCCTCACGGTGCACCTAGCCCTTGGGTGACTGCTCAGCCTGGCTCTCCAGGAGGGAAGCTGGAGCATTTGGCAGCCTTGGTCCTAACTGTCTAGGCTTTCCCTGGAATTTCACCGCATTAAAGGCTCTAAGCAAGGCACTTGGAGAATGTGGCTCTAACATCTCAGAGCTGGTCAGCTTCCCCATCTAGTCTCCTCCTGCTGAATAATTGTGACCCGTTATAGTTTTTATTCTGTTGTTAATTTCATGCCTTATGCTAAGTCCATATTGAGTCCTTAATCTTGTTAAGAAACATCCACAAAATATTTATTACTGGGAGACTTAATTCATAGGTAATTGCATCCTACTTTTTTTTCTAAAAAGACTTCTATTTTATGCCATTTTGTGGAATAATTAAAAACATCATTTTCGTTTTGATCTTTGGGGGATTAAAACTATATTTAATCATGCTATGCTTTTTTACTATTATTTTTGTTCTTGTGTTACAGCAAATGTGCAGTGGTTTTTATCTCCTCTTTGTACTTGCAATAACATATTATTTGACCATGAATCACTTTAATGGATTGAAACATAAGCATGTGAATTGAAAAATAGATACATTAGTCAAATCAATAAATAAATATGAAAATATATTTCTACGATGAAAAACCATCTTGGCTACTGTGTCCTCCAACTTGGACAGAGAGAGCTGAAATATACGGCCGTAAAATATAGCTTGCCATGTCAACTAGCCAGTGCCTGCAGCCTAAAAGGAATTTTGAGCACTGGGTAAGTAGTATTTCATCAACAAAATCATAAAATAAAGACATTAAAATGAAGGGATGATGGAGTGCCACAGGACGTTTGTAAAATCACCCTTCAGTCTGAGGCTGGAGTAGTTTAGTATTAGACATTGCATGCTTTCATATAAATTTGCTTACCAATAGCATGTAAAGCAAGCAGTGTTACCAGGCTGGCCCTGTAGCAAATATATTTCTACTATTTTTGCTGGACAAACTTTGCTTGCATTCAATGGTCCAGCTGGGGTAGAAATATATAATTCATCTCTGGTCTAAAAAAGTATGGCTATGACAATCTTCACCCAGAGTATTTGCCTTTGCTAATTAATGACTTAACATCATTCCTTTTAGCTATTCAAAAGCCAGCCACCCCGTTTTTATATACTCCTCCTTGTGTGTTGTCTTTATTGGATGAAATCCCCTATTACTCATAATCAATGTTCAATCTCTAATTTCATAAGATAATAAAATGGGCTGCAAGGATTATTAGTAGTTACATTGTGTAACTTATCAGTTATTTGTCAGATGAATGTCGGAATATAATTAACATGCATTATTTTAACGAATACAACTGAGATACAAGGATTTTAAGTGACTTGCCTTTCTCAGAAACTAGGCACAAAATACAGCAAGGAGATCTGTGTTTGCATTTATTTACATAACGGCATGCTTTTTTTTTCTTTCTGTTGCATTTAGTATTAGTTAATATCTTTCAACTGCAAATTGCTACAATTTGTTGTTTGATTGTATTTTTACACACATTAATGAGGTCAAGCAGCATTAACTAAATTTATAGGTTCTGTTGGATGCGGGCTAAAATTGGGTGGATGAGTAGAATAGCTGTGAGATCAGGTAGAAACATTCTGGATTGAGAGCTGGAAGGTCTTCTAGTGTTTTTGTCATCCATGCCATCTCTAGGACTCCCTCAAAGAGAAAGGAAAGTTTTCTCTGCTTCTCGCCGGCTCCACCTCTGGACCTCTGGGTCCTTCCACCTTGGCCAGTGGTGAAAATTGTGTGGCAGAACCGAGCCCTGCAGGATGTGAACGTAAGGGATGAGCTTCTGAGATTTGCTCGTCTCTCTGGTTTAAAGCTCTTTTTTCCCTGCTGTTGTTGTTCTTCAGCTGCCAAGTCAAGCCATGTCTGATTCTTTGCAACCCCGCGGACTGCAGCACACCAGGCGTCTCTGTCTCTTACCATCTCCTGGAGTTTGCCCAAGTTCATGTCCATTGAGTCGGTGATGCCATCCAACCATCTCATCCTTTGTCGCCTTCTTCTCCTCCTGCCTTCAATCGTTCCCAGCATCAGGGTCTTTTCCAATGAGTCAGCTGTTTGCTGCTCTAGGCCTATCCAAACTGCCATTGATAGTCAGCCTGGGAACCAAGCAAGACTCTCGGCTCAGATTTTGATTTATAATTTATAATGTATATTTTCTTCTCCCACAAGGATTATGACCTGTCCCAGGAGCTGGTCTCTGGAAAGCAGAGCCTGGGAGTCACAGCTCATGTGGCATTCGAGGTGTCCAGCCTGGCCCTCCGTGGGCTGCTTGGGAGACAAGGTTTCTGTCTGAGAGGGAGCTGAACCTCGGGGGCTCTGAGATGGGATGCAGGTAGGAATCCTGGGGCCCCGCTGGGAGCTTCAGCGGGTACCCCTCTTGCGTTATGTCATCTGGCCTCTGGGAGCGTGGCTCTGGGAACCCACCAGAGACCTTTACAGTCCTGTCATCACACACTGTCCATTTTAGTAACTGGAACGAGGGCGGAACCCCTGAAACAGGAGGCAGGCAGGCTCTGCCCTCCCCCCTGTCCAAAATCATCCCTGCTCCAGCAGAGGCGGGAACCCATGGAGCACTCACGGCCATCTGGCAAGCAGCACAGGGAAGAGACGCTTTTGGGGGGCTGGGCACATCCTACTGCCAAAGATCCAACTGTGCCAGTTTCAACGTGTACTTTGTACGAGTCATTTCATTCAGGGCGACTGGCATGACACTGAGCTCGCCTTACAGACCCCCCCCCCCCGCTTTTTCTTGCACGCATTCTCTGGTTTATTCCCTGTCCAGTTGGTTTCGGTTACACTGTAGCCCACCCACATGCATGGTGCAAAGATGGGTGAATAAAAGTCAGAAACAATTGAGGGCAATTGCAGTGACACCTCTGTGAACCATCTGCAAATGCCAGGGATGTGTTTGTGGAATACGCTCGCCCATGATTTTGTGATCTGTAGTTCAAACTTTTTTCTTTTCAATTGCCTTTTTTCTTGGGGGAGTGGGGGGGCAGAGTATACAGAAACTCATTGAAATAAAAATTATTTTTCAATCACAGATATGTTAGTGCTGTTTAAATGCCATATGGGGAATACTGTATGCACATAAACATTTAAAATAATGCCAGTAAAAATTATAGTGACTCATTGTACAGACCACCCTGGGCTAGCCAGCCTCAGCTGATTTTGAGCACAACACTGTTTCTAGGTCAACATCAGGCTTTATTTAATGTATCGACCTCAACATACTTTTGTCATTAAAGTTACTAATAAATGTGATTTAATTTTTCATGCAGTAAATTGTTTATTGTCCTGATGCTGTGTGCTTGGAGGAAATCTTAGGGTCATTTCTTATACACAGCACCTTCCATTTACAGAAACGCCAGACTTATGGCTACAGCTGTATTTCTTGTATCTGAGTCCTCATTCCCTGAGTGTGAAAACTTTATTGCTCATTATCTACTGGGCTGTGATGAAGTGACAGGTGATTTATTGGGAGCCAAAAACTGTGTTTCAACAGCGAACGTTTTTATCCTTTTGTGCTACGGTCCTGCCGGCCTCCTCTAACCGCCGAGGCAACAAATAAAGGCAGCTCCGGGCTGGAGTGGCTGGCGGGCTCCCTCATAAAGGCCCACATTTCAGATTGCACTCTGTTCCTAATTTGATTCAATTCCCCTTTGTTGCTTAAAAATTCAATTTGTTTAATTGAGCTGTTTGACAGTAAAATCTGAATTCCATGCATTTTCACCATTCATATTAAATTTCCCTCTGTATAGTACTTTTATTAATGTGCTTTACAGGCGGAGGCTTAATTTAAATTCGGTGACCTCACAAGCTTATAAAAAGATCCAAATTCTTTTTTTGCCCCTCAAACCTAAATTAAAACAAATCAATGCAAACCAAAGGTATAGTTGTGATTCCTGGGCTGCATTTAATGAGTCAGGGAGAGAAAAATGCTGAGGTATGGGAGTGTGGAGGGTGAAGGGGTGTGTGTGCCTATTTTATATGTGTATTTTCATATTTTAATAGATGACATAATATTGTGGCAGAAATGAAAGTCTAAATGACCTACCTTTAACGGTTAAAAAAGCAACGCTCTATTCTCCATTAAAAAGGTAGGTGAAGCATTGTAGGATGGATTATACATTGTCTACTTTTTACAGGGTTACACATTTACTGACATTTAAAGAGCTGAACATCTTTTCCTTTAGGATTAATAAGATATCCAGAAACCAACATAAGATTTTTAAGGTTTACTAAACTTTAATCTGTAAAATTTAATAGCAATATCCGAGTTGTTATGTGTATGTAGAATGCCGTGTGCCTTTACAAACACTTTTGAGCAATGAATTATGTTACAAGAATGGGTTGGCTGTGTATCATTATGTCCAGGTAAATGCCAGAATGATGACATAATTGGTAGTTGGGAGTAAAATACAACCCCTGTAAAATGTTACTAAGGTAAATGTGGAAGGCTTGTAATTCATTATACATAAACGTGACTTCTGGGTATTTATCATTTCATGAAATATAGGCTAACTTGATCTCACCAGGCATTGTGTTTCTCTTGCCTTTGTTATTTCATTTAGATTGTGACCATGTTCTGCTTCAAGATCTCTAATTCCTTTTTATTCCACCCTTTTCCAGGGGACCCTAGTGAATTTTAAGTCTCTTTCCACACACTGGAGACCAAGTATTCTGTAAATGCTAAATCCTGAAAGCTGGCCTTAACAGGAAGGAGAGCCCACCAATTTCAGACAATGATAAATTTATGGCTTTGGATGAAAGGTCAGATGGCTATTTCAGGCATCGAAACAGCCCAATTTCATAATACCCGGCACCTTCAGAAAAGACATTTTTGCACCCTGGTGCCTGTTAGTTCCTGCTAAAGACGCATAGTGATAGTTTGGGAGTCAGGAGGCCCATTTCCCACCTGTGCGCTGCCTTCCCATCGCCCTGGGCGACTGTTTAACTTTTAACCCGCTTGTTCACACAGCCTACATGCATAAAAGTACAATGTACCACACAAGGAAGCAGATCTGGCAACATTGTTTTATGCTGTTTGCCAGAAGACACATTACTCATGTGTTCAGACATTTTCTGCTGTCCCAAAGTAAGAAGTCATTTTCTCTAAATGGCCACTTTCACTTTAAATTCATCCGGTTTCAGGCCGTCTTGGCCCCTCAACATGGAGAAGACATCGTCACTGAGATAAAGAAGGCAGTCTAAAAATGCCATTGAAAAGCGCCTTTGTTTGTGTGTTCTTTTGGGATGTTTGGTTTTATAATATCTCATCAAGCCCCTGCTCTGCATTCCAGCCACTGTCTAGTCCTGGGAGAGATGACCGCTTCCTAATGAAGTGTGTCCCTACCAAGGTCTTGAGCCTTGGCCTGCGGTATTAGCCTCAGCATCACTTGGGGCTTCCCAGTCTGCATTTGGGCTAGGTGGCATTTTGGAGCGGATGTGGCAGGAAAGACATCTGACGTGACAGCTGTGGAGCGCATGGCAAGCCCTTGGCCCACTGGTTAATTAATGGTACTAGAGAATAGTTAATGGGATCGTCTGGAATTAGCACTCTTTCCACTAATGGGGTCCATCTCTTCAAGCTTGGGGTAACCACGCTGCGGAGATAGGAGATGGAGACACAAAGGCAGAGGAGAAGTTCCATAGAACCCCAACACAACTGGGGCATCTCTAGGTCAGTGGGTGACATGCTTCAAGCATGTGCTTGGCCTGGAGGCTTCTGTGATCCACAGAAGCAATAGAAAAACACTAGCTTGTCTAATCTTGTTTATTCCCGCATTCCTTGCATGTGTTTAATTTATCTATTTCTCTTCCTCAGATATTCCCCCAAAGGCGACCATCCCAATTTACAGAGTGACAAAGAACAGGATTGGATGGCTGAGATATTCTCTATAAATATTCCTGAGTTGACAAGGGTATTTCATTCCATCCAGAAACTGAGAAACCCATAAGAAAAGACCTCAGGTTTTCTAAAAGGGGATCATGCTCTTTAACTGAAAGAAAAGTAGCAAACAGACCTTCAGTGTATGGGTGAAATGTGCTATTTAAAGGGAAGGTGAAATTACCTTTTCTCAAGTAAAGCATGTTGGATAAAATTCAAGATTAAATAGCTGCTGCCTACATCTGCTCTCATCTAAACAGTAAGCTTTTTGAGGCCCCAATGCCTAGGCAAAGGGGGTGAAACACTGATGAGGATGATAGGGAATGAAAAGAAAATTACAAGATGTTTCCTAACTCTTCTTGTAGATCTTCCTTCAGGACCTTTATGGAGCGAAAAATCAGAACAGAGGATGCCAAAGAGTCAACAGTCATGAGTCTATTTTTCCTGTGGGAGTAGACAATTAACCGTAGAGAGACATGACTTTTTTGGACTGTCCTTCCCACCCACTACAGAATGAAGAGGAGGTAAGGAATCAGAGACCTGTGACTTCCACCAACTGGACAACCAAAAGCTGACTTTAGGTTGTTAACCTTCTCAGTGCAAGCGTAAACCTATGGTGACTGCATGAAATTCTTATTTTTTTCTGCCACCATCTAAAGCATTGCTTTTCCTCTTTTTTTTTTTTTTCATGGTCTCCTCTCTTCCTCCACCAACTCTAGAAACAGCTTAGGGGACCAAAATCGTGCTTTTCTTTGATTAACTCTTTGTAATGGTAAAGTGCTTGTCACACAAAGAAAGGTAGTGAGTGCCTTGACCTCTGCTTCACTGAACACAAAAGACTGTGTTAAGATAAAGGAGTCAACTGATAATGCTAATGTCAACATTTAACAGGATTTCTCAATTGTCCATTCCATTTATTTGGACAACACACAGTGTGAGGCAGCTCTATGATGAACTGCGTTAGCTGGCTGAGCCACAGTGGACTTGGACGTGGGCTTGCAGGTGGGTGCAGGGGTAAGGTGATGTGTAAGTTGAACCTTAAACTATGAGAAACATTTATATTGACAAAGAGAGAGGATAAAAGACATTCTAGCCTGAGAAGGTAACGGGGTTAGGGATTACCTCCTTTGGTTGTTTGGGGTCAGAAGTATGCAATGTTCTTCCTACATTATTTGTACGGCCTCCTCAGACAGCCATTTTCCTTTTTTGCATTACTTTTTCTTGGGGATGGTCTTGATTCCTGCCTCCTGTACAATGTCACGAACCTCCATCCATAGTTCATCAGGTATTCGGTCTATCAGATCTAGTCTTTTAAATCTATTTCTAACTTCCACTGTGTAGTCATAAGGGATTTGATTTAGGTCCTACCTAAATGGTCTAGTGGTTTTCTCCACTGTCTTCAATTTAAGTCTGAATTTGCCAATAAGGAGTTCATGATCTGAGCCACAGTCAGCTCCCGGTCTTGTTTTTGCTGACTGTATAGAGCTTCTCCATCTTTGGCTGCAAAAAATATAATCAATCTGATTTCAGTGTTGATCATCTGGTGATGTTCATGTGTAGAGTCTTCTCTTGTGTTGTTGGAAGAGGGTGTTTGCTATGACCAGTGCGTTCTCTTGGCAAAATTCTATTAGCCTTTGCCCTGCTTCACTCTGTACTTCAAGGCCAAATTTGCCTGTTATTCCAGGTGTTTCTTGACTTCCTACTTTTGCATTCCAGTCCCCTATAATGAAAAGGACATCTTTTTTGGGTGTTAGTTCTAGAAGGTCTTGTAGGTCTTCATAGAACTGTTCAACTTCAGCTTCTTTGGTGTTACTGGTTGGGGCATAGATTTGAATTACTGTGATACTGAATGGTTTGCCTTGAAAACAAACAGAGATCATTCTGTCATTTTTGAAAGTGAAGAAGAACTAAAGAGCCTCTTGATGAAAGTGAAAATGGAGAGTGAAAAGGTTGGCTTAAAGCTCAACATTCAGAAAACTAAGATCATGGCATCTGGTCCCATCACTTCATGGCAGATAAATGGGGAAACAGTGGAAACGGTGGCTGACATTATTTTTCTGGGCTCCAAAATCACTGCAGATGGTGATTGAAGCCATGAAATTAAAAGACGCTTACTCCTTGGAAGGAAAGTTATGACCAACCTAGACAGCATATTAAAAAGCAGAGACATTACTTTGCCAACAAAGGTCCGTCTAGTCAAGGCTATGGTTTTTCCAGTGGTCATGTATGGATGTGAGAGTTGGACCATCATAAAGAAAGCTGAGCACTGAAGAACTGATGCTTTTGAACCGTGGTGCTGGAGAAGACTCTTGAGAGTCCCTTGGACTGCAAGGAGATCCAACCAGTCCATCCTAAAGGAGATCAGTCCTGGGTGTTCATTGGAAGGACTGATGTTGCAGCTGAAACTCCAACACTTTGGCCACCTTATGCAAAGAGCTGACTCATTGGAAAAGACACTAATGCTGGGAAAGATTGAGGGCAGGAAGAGAAGGGGACGATAGAGGATGAGATGGTTGGATGGCATCACCGACTCAATGGACTTGGGTTTGGGTGGACTTAGGGAGTTAGTGATGGACAGGGAGGCCTGGCGTACTGTGATTCATGGGGTCGCAAAGAGTCGGACACGACTGAACGACTGAACTGAACTGAACTCCTACATTACGAGAAACTCAATCCGAATCTTAAAGTGAGAGCTCCTTCTGTTTGAGAGCCCGTGAGACCACGTTCAAGTTCTAGTTTTGTGATTTCCTGGCCACGGGCCCCAGTGACCCTCCATTCCTCTTAGAGAGATGAGACATACAGACGAGACCTGCTTCGTGGGGTGCAGTGTGGACTGAACGCCATGATGGAGCATTCCCTTGGCTTTCCATGTGAGTGACTGACACAATGAGGCTGGAATCTATCAGCACACTTTGCTGTTGACTCTGACTCCACGGATCCAGCACTAGAAACCAAGATCTTCCCAAAGTGCTGGATTCAGCCTGAGTGCCCCCAGAAAACTTGCTCAGGCACCAAATAATGCTAAACAACGGTGCCCAGACCTGGAGAGGAGGTTCTTTCTCCTCTCTAATTTTCAAGATAAATGCTTTTGTTATTTTATAAAAATAGTAAAGATTTATTGCAAGGAATTAAGACTTTGATGGAGCTTCCCAGGTGGCACTAGTGGTAAAGGACCTGCTTGCCAATGCAGGAGACATAAGACATTTGAGTTTGATCCCTGGGTTGGGAAGATCCCCTGGAGGAGGGCATGGCAACCCACTTCAGTATTCTTGCGTGGAGAATCCCATGGACAGAAGAGCCTGGAGGGCTACAGTCCATAGGGTCACAGACATGACCAAAGCGACCTAGTAGTGCTTCATGTTTAGTGGATTTTTCTTGTATCATTTCCTTTCCCACTTCGAAGGTCGCTGGGAAAAGGTAAGGGGAAAGAGTTTTAAGAACTTGGAAGCTTTCATATATTCAGTTTATGTATGAAAAAAAAACTAGTATACATGAGAAAAGAAGAGAAGCTAAAGGCAAAGGAGAAAAGGAAAGATATACCCATTTAAATGCAGAGTTCCAAAAACTAGCAAGGAGAGATAAGAAAGCTTTCCCCAGTGATCAATACAAAGAAATAGAAGAAAACAATAGAATGAGAAAGACTAGAGATCTCTTCAAGAAAACTAGAGATACCAAGGGAACATTTCATGCAAAGATGGGCACAATAAAGGACAGAAGTGGTATGGACCTAACAGAAGTAGAAGATATTAAGAAGAGGTGGCAAGAATACACAGAAGAACTATACAAAATGTATCTTCATGACCCAGATAATCACAATGGTGTGATTACTCACCTAGAGCCAGACATCCTGGAATGTGAAGTCAAGTAGGCCTTAGGAAGTATCACTACAAACAAAGCTAATGGAGGTGATGGAATTGCAGTTGAACTATTTCAAATCCCAAAAGATGATGCTGTGAAAGTGCTGCATTCAATATGCCAGCAAATTTGGAAAACTCAGCAGTGGCCACAGGACTGGAAAATGTCAGCTTTCATTCCCATCCCAAAGAATGGCAATGCCAAGGAATGTTCAAACTACCGCACAATTGCATTCATCTCACATGCTAGCAAAGAAATGCTCAAAATTCTCCAAGCCAGGCTTCAACATTACATGAACCATGAAATTCCAGATGTTGAAGCTGGATTTAGAAAAGGCAGAGGAACCAGAGATCAAATTGCCAATATCCATTGGATCATCAAGAGACTTCGAGTAAAATATCTACTTCTGCTTTATTGACTGTGCCAAAGTCTTTGACTGTGTGCATTACAGCAAACTGTGGATAATTCTTAAAGAGATGGGAATACCAGACTATCTGACCTGCCTGCTGAGAAATCTGTATGCAGGTCAAGAAGCAACAGTTAGAACTGGACATGGAACAACAGACTAATTCCAAATCAGAAAAGGCTGTCAAGGCTGTATATTGTTACCGTGCTTATTTAACTTATATGCAGAGTACATGATGTGAAATATTAGGCTGAATGAAGCCCAAGCTGGCATCAAGATTGCCTGGAGAAATATCAATAACCTCAGATATGCAGATGACACCACCCTTACGGCAAAAAGCGAAGAAGAACTAAAGAGCCTTTTGATGAAAGTGAAAGAGGAGAATGAAAAAGCTGGCTTAAAACTCAGCATTCAGAAAACTCATATCGTGGCATCTGGTCCTATCACCTCATGGCAAATAGATGGAGAAACAGTGGAAACAGTGTCAGATTTTATTTTGGGGGCTCCAAAATCACTGCAGATGTTGACTCAGCCATGAAATTAAAAGATGCTTGCTCCTTGGAAGAAAAGCTATGATCAACCTAGACAGCATACTGAAAAGCAGGGACATTACTTCGTCAACAAAGGTCCATCTAGTCAAGGCTTTGGTTTTTCCAGTGGTCATGTATGGATGTGAGAGTCAGAGTCTAAAGAAAGCTGAGTGCAGAAGAATTGATGCTTTTGAACTGTGGTGCTGGAGAAGACTCTTGAGAGTCCCTTGGACTGCAAGGAGATCCAACCAGTCCATCCTAAAGGAAATCAGTCCTGAATATTCATTGGAAGGACTGATGCTGAAGCTGAAACTGCAATACTTTGGCCACCTGATGCAAAGAGCTGACTTATTTGAAAAGACCCTGATGCTGGGAAAGATTGAGGGCAGGAGGAGGAGGGGACAATAGAGGATGAGATGGTTGGATGGCATCACCAACTCGATGGACATGGGTTTGGGTGGACTCCGGGAGTTGGTGATGGACAGGGAGGCCTGGCATGCTGCGGTTCATGGGGTTGCAATGAGTTGGACTCGACTGAGCAACTGAACTGAACTGAACAATACTGCTTCTGTTTTATATTTTGATTTTTTGGCCAGGAAGCATGTGGGATTTTAGCTCCCTGACCAGGAACTGAACCCATACCCCCTGCACTGGAAGGTGAGGTATTAACCCCTGGATCACCAGCGATGTCCCTCCTACCCAGTTTTAGGAAATTATATCATTTCCTTAGCGTTTACCTTTACTGCTACACATACTCTCACATTTGGTACTTGTCTACTTTAAAAATGACATCTTTATTCCCCTGTAAAAAATGAGAAAACAGTGATGTTACACTAGTTTTAACCTACCCTTCCTCTTCACTACCCAACTGTTGAAACTGTTTTTAGAGTTTTGAAATTATACACGTCTGGGTTTCATCCTTTTATCACAATTCTCACACTTGCCATGGTTTAATCTCCAGACCAGTGGCTTGGTCCTCATCACCCATCCTTGGTCGATTGTCTCTCTGTTTACTTGCTGACGGACTGCCTTTGCTCTCCAGGTGTTTCTATTAGGAAGCCTTATAGAGACTATATTTCTCAACTCCTTGAATGTTTGTTTTCTTTAATACTTGAGTTATAGTTTGGCCAGGTGCAACATTCTTGGGTTAACACTTTCTCTCCCTGAAGATTTGGTTAAGTGGATGGTTCTGAGAGCAGACACATTCTTTTCCAGATCCCCAAAGGATTCTTCTCTTGGAAGATCAATACCTTTACTAGCACGTATCTCAGTATTGATCATTCCATATCATTTTTTCTTGGTCCACAGAGTACTCCTTCAATCTATTGATTCAACTTGTCTTATTTCTGGAAAGTTTTCTTAAATTATATCTCAAAGTTTTTGTTTTTCTTTTCTTTTTCTGTTCCAATTCTTCAGCTCTCTACTTCAGAAATACCATTTATGTGTTTGCTGGACCTGTTTTTCTCTATCTTACCAAGTGTTATTTCCCCACTCCTGTTTCACATGTGTTGTTTATTTCCATTATATTTGCTCCATTTCTCGACCTGTCTTCCATGGGCTCTACCACGTTGTCAGTAACAGATCTTTCTACAGTGCTATCAGTCACGTGACCTTCATTTCTCTGATGGTTTTAGCTTTTCATCCACTCTTCTTTTTATTTCTTCTTTTATGGTTGCCTCTCTGTATTTTCTGAACTCCTGTAGCTTTTCTCTGAGGTTTTACATTGAAGAAGTAATTATTTTGTTGTTTTTCATGGGGCTTGTTTGGTACCAACGTTCATCCACTCCAGAGAAACCTCTTTCTAGTGAGGGTTCTCTACTTATCATTTGTTTTCCTGTTAATTCCCTCCCCTTTCCAGTAATACTCTAAATGTGTTCTGTGCTTATTCATTTTTAAAAAATTATGACTCATCTTGGAATGGGGTGACTTGTTCATGGGCCAGCCCTTTGAAGGAGTTTGATGCTGGCAAGGGCCAGGGCAGTGTTCTGGGAGAGCTGATCTCTTCTTGATTATTAGAACAGTTCTTCGCACAGTATGTTGTTTTGGCACTTAGCTCTCCACAGCCAGTGTTTGTTCATTCTGCTCCATCTCTCCTGCTTCTCCATGTAACAGACAGAATCCGGGGGAGAATTGTTGACCAGCTGGTGTATTCAATTCCTGGATTCTGAACCAGGGATCTTAGATTTTGCCCCTCTTGGTATGTTGCCTGCTATACAATTGTAACCTGAAAGCTTTTTATGAGCTCCGTGGCTACCAGCAGAGGCCTTTTAGATGAGACTAACAGTTAAATCAGTAGATTTGAGTAGAGTGGATTGACCCCTGTCCTGTGAGTGGGCCTCATGTAATCTGTTGAGGTTCTGAGAGAAAAAGACAGGTCCCTCTAGGAAGAGGAAAGCCAGCCTGTGGACTTGAGCTGAAGCCTCAGCTCTTCCTTGGGTCTCCAGTCTGTAGTCTACCCTGAGATTCTGAATTTGCCGACCTCTGCAAGTGTATGAGACATGTCCTTAAGACAAATGCCTCTCTATATGCATGCACATCCTGTTGGTTCTGTTTCTCTGGAGACCCCTGAATAATAGAGCAGGTTTGAAGATGATCAAGGATGTCACTATGGGGATGGGGGTACCTAATGAGGAGGCAGATGGGCAGGAGACTGGACCCTAGAGGCCACCCAGAGCCCAATCAGTGGGGCTCTTCAGGCCAGGGAAGGAGCCCAGGAGCACTCTTCTAAGTGTGATGGGTAGCAAAGCTGTGTTAGACTGTTGGCATCACAGCTTCTGCACAGCCCTCCCTGCATTCATGCCTCTGGGCAATCCCTCCCACGTGGCCTCAAGTTGGCCATGTGCCTTGATTGCCTCAAGGAGACAGTAGTGGGCGCTGCATAGGTATGGAGCTTGTCCTGTCTTGCTGCTCTCTGATCCCCCCAGACCACCTGGCAAGAAGACTCAGCTAGCCTATCAGAGGCCATGTTACCCACAGGGCTGAGGAGAACCACACCAGCTCAGCCCCTGTCTTGAGATCTCCAATCTGACAATTTCCACTCAGCTCAAGCCGGGTCCCCTGCTCATCACAGAGGTCAGCCAAGTGAGCCCTCACTGGAAGAACCACCCAAATGACCCCTGGAATCTTGAGTAACAATACATGTCAGAGAAACACTGCATTTTGGGCAATTTACTGCACAGAAAAGGCTGATTCTCAGCAAACAAAGAGGGAAGAGCAGCAGAGGGCAACAACTGGGCCATTGGAGTAACCAGCTGACCGATGGTGCCTTGGCACAGTGGCCATGGTGAGGAGGTGGGAGGGGACTAATTCTGCATGTGTTTTAAAAAATTTACTGTATTGAAGTACAGTTGATTTACAATGTTGTGTTAACTTCTGCTGTACAGCATAGTGACCCAGTTGCACATGTATATACACATTCTTTCCCATTATGGTTTATCACAGGATATTGAATGTAGTTCCTTGTGCTATACAGTAGGACTTTGTTGTTTATCTATCCTATATATAATAGCTTGCATCTTGTTGCTGTTGTTCAGTTGTTAAGTCATGTCTGACTCTTTGTGACCCCATGGACCGCAGCACGCCAGGCTTCCCTGTCCTTCACTATCTCCTGGAGTTTGCTCAAACTCATGTCCATCGAGTCGACGATGCCATCCAACCAACTGCCAGTCCCTCCCACCCTCCTATTCTGAATGTATTTGGAGTGGGATTTGCTGATGCTCATGAGAGACAGATATGATGTCAAAGTTTTGGGCCTGAGGAGTGATGTGACTGACTTTCTTTCATATAAAATGAAGATTTCGTGGACAAATAGCTTGTGAAAACCCTGGATTATACAGAGTTAAATGATTTCTTTTACTGAGGAAGCTGTCCTGGTGTTTAACATGAGAGCCTGGGTCATCCATCTCCAAGAAGGCCCAGAACAAACAGGGCCCCTCCAGCACCATTCCTCCAGGGACATCCAGGGGGCATATTTCAGAGCAGCCACTGGACAGTTGGAAGAGACGTTGATGGTATGGAGGATATTCATTGACTGGAACTGGACATGGGTCAGGCACACTCTTTCTGATGACTGCATAATGAAATGTGTGTTCTCAGGGCACGACTGAGCCTAATATTCAGGCCCCATGGCTGGTAGGTGGCCCCACCACACTTCCAACTGTATCCTGTCCGATGCCTTAGCTCTGGTCTCCCTGTTACTCCATATCCAATCTTGTTGAGAAAGAACTGGGACTCACTGTATTCTCCTGGATGTGGTAGATGAAGGTGCTTGATATAGTAGTAGAGATAGGAGCTTCTGCAAGATGACAAGAAAAGCAGATACTTCCTAAATGGGTGTCTTTCATCAAGTCGGGGGAGGCTGGCAGGAAGCCACAGAATAGTCAGGTGGGCTCTCCTAGGGTTCCAGGCCTCGGTGGGGAGTATTCACATCAGAAAGTGGGAGGAGGGTGACAAGTGCTCCTTGCCTCACCTGCTGCTTCTGTCACTTTCCTGATCAAACATTATCCCAACAATCAGATTCAGATTCTTCAGGTTGGTGTGCAGCCCCGGGCTTGTTTCTCCAGCTGATTCAGGCTCTCATGTCGCCTCCGCCCTCCCCTACAGGGACTCTCCAGTCCCCTCTGGACCTCCTGTATCTCCAAGGCTCTGCTTTCACTTTCTGACCTTCATTATTTTGCGTTTACCATTCTTCCTCCTTAGAAAGCTCGTCTGACCTGACTTTGGAAACTAAATTATTTCAAAGTCCCTATTAAGAGATAATGTCTCCATGGAAAACAAACTTAAGGTACCAAAGGAGAAAGGGAGTGAGGGATAAATTAGGAATTTTGGATTAGTAGATACAAACTATTAAATATAAAATAGATGAACAAGGTCCTACCATATAGCACAGGGAACTCTATTCAATATCTTGTAATAAACCATAATGAGAAATTATACACACACACACACACACACACACACACACATATGTATTGCTTTGGTATACAGCAGAAATTAACATAACATTGTAAACCAATTCTACGCCAATAAAAAATAAAAATAAAAGTTACTGTCTCCGAAAGTTTTGCAGGCTATTTAATCAGATTTAATGACTCTTCCCTTTCAATGGCAGTTTCTCTATACTCATATATTGCTTTCTGTCACTGGACTTTTCCTGAAGTCTGTCTGATAGGCAAGAAACACTATGCTATGGGGGAGAGTACACAGCCTTGGAATCTGATGATCTGAGTTTGAATTCAGGTGCCATCACATGCTGGCCTCATCACTTGGATGTCATTTAATGTCTCTGAGGCACAGTTTCCTTGTTTTTCAAAGAGAGTTAATGTGAATACCTACAAAATAGCATACCATCAGTCTTCTTCTGTAGATGGTAAGCTCTTCAGGACAGGGATGGCTCTTCTTTCTCCTATTCATTACTGTATTTCCAGTATCTAGTACATGGACTGCCTATAATAGGCTCTGGGTAAACATTTGAGGCTTCCCTGTGGCTCAGCTGGTAAAGAATCTGCCTGCGATGCAGGAGACCTGGGTTTGATCCCTGGGTTGGGAACATCTCCTGAAGAAGGGTGAGGCTACCCACTCCAGTATTCTAGCCTGGAGAATTCCATGGACTGTGCAGTCCATGGGGTCACAAAGAGTCGGGCACAACTGAGCGAATTTCACTTCAAACATTTTCGGGGTGAATGAATGAAGTAAAAAAATGATTGTAAGCAATGAAGTAGGTCACTGACATAAGGTGCTTGGCACACAGCAGGCTTGCACTACCTGATACTGATGTTAGTTCTCAACTGAATGGGGCTACTGCTCCAGCTCCTGAGGATTTGTCGATACTCTCTCAGGAGAGCAAGCCTTGCTCACTGTTGTCTTCCCAGTTAGACCCTTCCATGTGGCGAGTGTCTCAGGCTGCTGAGAATAATTTCACGATCATTGCAAGTGGAAACAAACCTTAGATAGAAGCAAAACCCAAGACTCGGTCTTCTCTCTTCGAGCTCATGGCCGTCTGTGTACACGCTGTGACACCGTGAGCCCAGCAGCCAGGGAACACGTACCTTTTATCGTGGAGGAGAGGTTTACTCAGTAAAAGCGTTAGTTGCTCAGTCGTGTCTGACTCTTTGCGACCCCGTGGTCTGTCTACAGAATTCTCCAGGCAAGAATACTGGAGTGGATGGCCATTCCTTTCTCCAGGGGATCTTCCCAACCCAGGGATTGAAACCAGCCTCCTGTGTTGCAGGCAGATTCTTTACCGCCTGAGCCACCAGGGAAACCCAGAGGCTGACTAGTAGCTTATGTTATTTGGGCACTTACTACGTGAGAGCCCTTGTATTTATTTTATTTTTAACTTATTTTATCCTGAAAACAACCAGATGAGGAAGTCGTGTTACTCTTTTTGATAAATGGACAGGAAAGCAAAGCTCATGGAATCTTCTCAAGGTCACGCAGCTGGGAAGGGTGGAGCTGTGATGCAGACCCAGGTGATGTAAGGGCAGGATATGAACAGGAGGGACCTGGCTCCTTCGTAGCAGGGGCACATTTTATAACCGTTGAGATACGTCTTATAGCAGCATTTGCCCAGGGAGCATTTGCATAATGAGCAGTAGGATTTCAAGGTACCGGTTTTGGGTGGTGGGTGAATAAGTTGGAAACAGCTGGCTTTGGGGTCTGACATGGCTGGCTTTCCTCATTATTTGTGTTAAAGTGAAGTCGCTCAGTCGTGTCTGACTCTCTGCAACCCCATGGACTGTAGCCTACCAGGCTCCTCTGTCCATGGGATTTTCCAGGTAAGGGTACTGGAGTGGGTTGCCATTTCCTTCTCCAACCTGTGTTAAGACCTAGGACAAATCACCTCTCCTAGATTCAGTTGTTTTACTTTAATAATGGACCCAGTATTGTCTACCTAACTGGGTGGTGAGTTTTGAATATGATAATAGTGACAGCTTCTGGCCCAGGTAGGAAGTCCGTGGAAGTTGGTTCAGTTCCTTCTAAGGGATCAACCCCCAGAGGAGCCGCATGTCCTCTGAGAAGTAGTCCTGTCTATGCTGGTTGCTGGACTCCACCCCTCCTGATGGAGCCTATTGTCACTTTACGCGGGGGTTCCAGGGTGCTGGAAGGAGGGAACAATGACCTGTCTGCCTTGTCTTCGGACCACTTGGCTCTGTCCAGACTCACGGAGGCCGCCACGTGCCACGTGGCCTCCGCTGGCATTGTGGGCACCCCTCCAGCCCTCCTCTCCCGGTCTCTCAGGACGTTTGACCCCATCCAGTGACCCAGTCTGGGGACCCGCCTCTCCTCAGGGAAGATCCTGCATTCATTTCTCCTTGTTGATAAAAACGCTTGCGGCTTCTTTGAGCTTCTCTAGGATAATAGTTCTCAGAAGTCGTTTGCAAACATGTATCAACCAGAGCACTTGTTACATGTAAAGCACGGGGCCCTTGCCCCTCCACTCTCAATCAGTAGGTGTGGAGTGAGGTTGCAGGTGTCTGGGTTTGCAATGAGCAGATGGTCTGAGCACCACTCCTTGAGAAATACTGCTCTGGATGTGGGGGACCAACTTGTCCCTGTTTGCCCGGGACTTTGCTGGGTCCCAGGCAAACCAAGACAGATGATCACCCTAAATATACGTAAATTCAACTCTTTAGGATGCTTAGGGACCATCTACCTAGGTGTCAAGTAAGGTCTCTGATTCTCAGTTCCTGTCTGCCTTATTTCCTAAAATCACCAGCCATGGAATGACTGGAAGCCACACTTAGCCCACTGATGGGGCCGCACGATGGCCAATGGCTGGCCCTCGCTTACTGGGATACAGCGGTGGTGCTCTGTCCCCTCCAGGCCCCCTTCTGCCTGCCAAGCTGCACGTGGCCCCATTGCAAGCAGGAGCATCTGGCTCCAGACACCTGCCCCCCACAGGACATGCTGAAGTCCTCATGCTGGTCCGTCCAGCCTCCCCTACCCTTGGCCAAGTGGGAAAGCAGGACGGCGTGACCTTTCCTGCAGAGAACAGGAGCTGAGCTTCTACAGAGCCCTGGTTTTCCAATTTGAGCTATTGCTGAGCCTGTAATATCTTCTCCGTTCATTGGAGGAGTCAGTGCTCTGCTAGCTTCTAATTCATTACTCATTAAAGCAGTTTGAAGTAAGGCACAGTGTGTCCTGAAAGGTGCTGCATGAAACCAAATTAAATATATTTCAGTGCGAGTGCACTCAGCCCGTTGCTCCCAAGAAAACCTGATAATTAGGACTCTAACTTGGTACGATGGTGTAATCTAGCCCAGAAAAGATGCTTATTATAGCCATGCCATTCACACAGGCATTTATGAAAATGCTTCAATTACATAGAAATATTTTAGGAGCATGTAAGTTGGTTCGAGCAATCAGTTTGGACTGAAGATTGGCACTCGGCATCTCAACCTCTGCCTCCATATAAATTATTGCACAGTTTCTTTTTTCTTTCCTATTCTCTCTTCTTCCTCTCTTCTCTCTTTCTCATAAAGTCATTTTGCTTTTTCTAATTTCAAGCATAAATATTGGTATTCTCACTTTTTGGGTTCCCCAAGTTAAAAAACGAGGCTTCTCTGGTGGCTCCAATAGTAAAGAATCTGCCTGCAGTGCAGGAGACTTGGGTTCAAACCCTGGGTTGAGAAGATCCCCTGGAGAAGGAAATGGCAACCCGCTCCAGTATTCTTGCCTGGAGAATCCCATGGACAGAGGAGCCTAGGGGGCTACAGTCCATGGGGTCCCAAAGAGTCGGACACGACTGAGTGACTTACACACACAGTTAAATAATGGCATCCCATGAACAGTCGCTGCATCAGTCGGCTTGGGCACCAGGAGAAAAAACCACGGGCCGTGGCAGGGTGACTTACACAACAGACGTTTACTCGTCTTGGTTCTGGAGGCAGGGCGTCCGAGACAGGAGGCCAGCACGGTGTGTTCCGGTGAGCACTCCCTTCCCGGACTCTGGATGGCCGTCTTCTCGCTGTGTCTTCTCACAGCGAGGGCAAGAGTGAACTGTCTCCTGTCTGTTCCCCTCAGGGCACTGTGCCCATCATGAGAGGCCCACCTTCAGAGCCTCACCCAGCCCCAGTCGCTTCCCCAAGGCCCCACCTCCTAATATCATCGCATTGAGGGTGGGGCTTCAATATATAAATCGTGGAAGTGAAGTCGCTCAGTCGTGTCCGACTCTTTCAACCCCATGGACTGTAGCCTACCAGGTTCCTCCATCCATGGAATTTTCTAGGCAAGAGTACTGGAGTGGGTTGCCATTTCCTTCTCCAGGAGATCTTCCCGACCCAGGGATTGAAGCTGGGTCTCCCGCATTGTAGGCAGACGCTTTACCATCTGAGCCACCAGGGAAGTCCTTATAAATCATGGGGGGTAATACAAACGTTCAGTCCACAATGGTCACCGCTTGGGGTAAGTCATGGCGCATCCAAACTGAATTATCCACCCTGTAGATACAGCATGGAAGATGAGGGCAGAAGACTCCTCCCAAACGCTGCAGGGCTCTTAGTCATCCGGCGCTGTAGCTGGACCGACACCTGCCCTGGGGAGCTGTGTGGCCTTGAGCCCTCCAATTTTCCCAGCACCAAGGAGCCCATGTTAACTGTGTACTGGGCACAGCCTAATGTGGCCACATGCTGGGGAGTGGGGGGCATCCCTGAGTGGTGGGCAGAGGTCACGGTGGAGCCTTGTCTGCTCCAAGGTGAGCCCATGTGAACTCAGTTCCTCCCTCCATCCCTGGGGTCTCTCCCCACAATTCAGTCTTGCAAATGATTCCCGTGTCTGCAGCCATCTCCCTGTTGAGTGATAGAGGTGGGCCCATTAATATATCAGCCCTGGGACTTTCCTGGTGATCCAGTGCTAAGACTCCCGTCTTTCTGATCCCTGGTTGAGGAACCAAGATTCCACATGCCACGTGGTGTGGCCAAAAATGTAAAAATATCAGCCCTTACTTAGGACATTTCTGAAAACTCACCACAAAGATGTAGTTTCTTTCCCAGAGTTTTTCACTCCAGGAAGACTGAGCATTTTTAGAATCCCTGCATGTGGACATGTGATTTTCTCGGAGTAGTTAAGAAGCAATGATCCCACTAGTTGGTGTATTAAAGCGGCCTTCAAGTGGACCACACTTGACAGGGGCCTCCTGAAACCCAGGCAAGGTGGATTTAGGGTCCTTGCACGGGGCCCACAGAGGTGTCAGCGAGCTCTTCCTAGCCAGCTTCTCAGGCCCACCCCCGTTTTCCTCCTGTGTCCCCCTGACTCTTCATAACAGGTGCCCAATTCACCAACTCAGCAGTGACCATGGATTATCTATGTGACTATACCCTCAAACCAATGCTGAGTCTGGCCAAGGCAGCAATCACTCAGCTGTTTGTGTGCAGACCTCCATGCTGGGTCTGAAACTATAGTGTGGCTGGCAGGTGGGTCACAGTCTAGTGAGAGAAAAGGACCACTAAAATGGGCTTGAAGGAGAGGCTGATGGATCCAGATGATGGATGCCCAGGTGCGAGGGAGCCTGGCAGACGAATGGACACAGGCGCTTCTTCCTTTGGAAGCTAAGTGGTTGTCACCGGCTGGACACACAGGAGCTTCAGCCAAGCCACTCAGATCCGTCTGATAAGAGGCTGGCCCATGCTTCCAGCACGTGCAGTCTCAGGGCGGTGGCCTCAGGTCCAGTCTTCCATATTGAAGCTGACTGTGCCCCGGGCTGGTCCTGCTGGGAGGCTGAGCTCAAGACCGTGGCCACTTCCTAGTCCTCACTCTGAAAGACCAAGAAGGAGGGCAGTGGAAAAAGCCAAGACACATTCAGTCTTGGTCTCTGAAGAAGTCAAAAATGAAAAACCCAAGAGGTAGGAAAGTTTGTGGTCTTAGGGGGTGCCAGAGCCTGGTGAGAATACTGCCACTTGATTGGAGGATGACTTCCTGTGATGATCAGAAACGTGAGCTCCTTGGTTCCCACTAAGAGCACCTGGGGAAGAAGGTGCAGGCCGTGTGGCAGGCAGAATACCAGAGCCAGAGGACCCCTTTCTCCACGTGGTTCCCCTCTGGTTGGGTTTCCGAGAGGCATCTAGGCACCTGGTAAAGACAATGTCCTCTGGAAGCCCAGGGCTAGGCAGTGAGGATGCTGTGCCCCTGTCTCTCTGTATCAGGCCCTTTCACATGAAAACATTGCTCTGATGTGCTGTCAGTTGTTATTTATTATATTCGTAAGTAGTTTTCCAGTTCCAGACCTATCCCTCTGGTCGATTAGAAAGTTCATAAATATTGGTCACTGTAAGGACACATTTTATATTAAGAAATTCATTGACTGTGGCGATTCACCTAGAACTCTGTGCCCAGGTTTCAGGCAGGAATCTGGCCTAAATTGAAATGCCTTGGCTGAAAGTTGCTCTAAAGCTGCTGTGAATTATTGTAACTCCAACTCACTCCGTGTCTGTGAGCTTACATCAGAAGGACCCACAACTGTATTTACAGTAGTTTTCTTTTTCCTTGCGTGTGTTTGGTGACAACAGTCTCCTTAAATCGTAGTGGCAGATGGCCAGAGGAGAGAGGCGGTAATGAGACTCAGCTTTAACCGGGGGAGTGCAGGACTGACAGCTTCCTGTAGCGTGGCTGGCAGCGGATCGAAGGGCTGGAGGCTGGCCGGTCACCTTAGGTAACGAAGCAAGGAGAGCGATGGGGCCACTGAGGAATCGGGCCCGGGAGGCGAGGCAGACCTAGGACTCCTCGACGTCCCGGGCTTCTTGGGTGAAACATGGAAACAGCCACAAGCAGACCCAGGTGATACCCCGGTGACAGGACACCGGGGTTTGCAAGGAGCCGACCCAGGGCAGGACATCGGGCCCACGGGGAGAGGGAGAGAGCAGTTTGAGACCCCAGGAGCCTCTGTGTCTTTCAGTAAGAAGGTTTGCAGTACGTGTTGATGACTTGCTATTTTTTAAAGCATTTCTATTGGAGTCTAGCTGACTTACAACATTGTATTGGTTTCAAGGGTGCAGCATAGTGATTCAGCGACGCATATACTCGCATTCATTCTTTTTCAGATTCTTTTCCCATGTAGGTGATTATAAGATACTGAGTTCCCTGTACTCTACAGTAGGCCCTTGTTGGTTATCAATTTCATATACAGGAGCTCATGTATCTTAATCTCAAAGTCCTAATTTATCTCTGCTTCCCCGGCTTTTCTCTTTAGTAAGCATCAGTTTGTTTCAGAAATCTGAAAGTCTGTTTTTGTAAACCAGTTCACTTACAGCATTTTTTAAAATTAGATTCCACATGAGTGATGTCATATGATGTTTGTCTTTGACTGACTCATTTCACTTAATGTGACACTCTCTAGGTCCATCCATGTTGCTGCAGACGGTATTATTTCATTCTTTGTAACAGCTGAGTAATATTCCGTGGTATGTATGTACCACACCTTCTTTGTCCATTCCTCCAGATGACTTGCTATTTTTCCCGAGGCCATCTCTTTAATCTTTTGGATTCTGCAGTGTGAGACGGCCTTTGGGTGTTTAGGTGCTGGTTTTCCATCGCTTGCTTATTCAGGCCTTTTACTAGCACTCTTTTCTCTTATCTGGACCATGTATGTACTCACTGGCACACTTTTCAGAAAACTGGCAAAGAAAAGACAACGTAATCCCATCACTCTTAGGGGAACTGTGGATAAGCTGGATGAGGGGGAGCTTGAGTCCTTTGGCTGATGGAAACTTCGGAGATCATCTCTGCTATCCAGTAGCCTCTACTCCTTTGGTAGTTGTAGGACAGATTTTATTCTCCTCATAAAGCCAGAGTTTAACTCCAGTTGGTCCTATTGACCCTCAAGAAGTGGGGAGATGGGATGCGGTGGAATACATTTATATCCCGTCGCTACAAAAATAAAATGTTACTTCCTGATGCCTTGGGGGATAGGAGGCTGGAATCAAGAATCACTGGAGATTTCTGTATCTTCAATGGGAATGCAAGGCCTCTGTCCCAGGGAAACTCACGATGACAAAGAGGGACCCTCAGAAGTCCATGGGCACCCGAACCTTCTCAGCAGAGAGGATGTGATGGTTGAAATTAGGTTTTGCTTTTTCCGTTCAGTTTTACTGAGATAATAATTGACACACAGCCCTGTGTAAGGTTAAGGTATTGTCGCTATCATTTAGTTGCTAAGTTGTGTCAGACTGTTTTGTGACCTCACATACTATAGCCTGCCAAGCTCCTCTGTCCATAGGATTTCCCAGGCAAGAATACTGGAGTGGGTTGACATTTCCTTACTGACACTTCCTTTTCCAAGGATTGAAATTTTTGTATCTCCAATAGGAGGTCAACATTCAGGGGATGAGAGCAAAAGGGAAAAAGAAATCTGCTCCCGTTAGCAGTGGCAGAAAGTCACCTTTCAGACTTCCCCGTGGCACAAACAGAAAACAATAGGACCCGCCCAGCATGAGGCAGGCACACTCATCACTGCTGCCGGCAGTGTTTACCGGGAAGCAAGGAATGTCCACGCGATTTGCTTCATGGTTCTTGTCTTCGCTCATAGATCACGTTGAGCTTATGGAAGATTGATCAATTTCAGTTCATGTTAAAAATTAGTTCAAGACCATTTTGGAGAAAAATAGTCCTTTTCTGCTATTTCCTAGTAATGACCTGACATCCAAGCAGCAATCTTTCTCTCGCTTATACTCCTTGGCTCCGTCAGAAACTCCCCTAATGGGTTAGATTTAGCATTGTCACCCTTGAAATTAAATGCTGGTGTTTAAAACTTCATTTTTATAAGAAGAACTTGACATCCATAATTTTTATAACTTTGATTAAATAACTAAAAATACATTATTATTGGGTTAATAATTACTCTAGATATGTTCAGATTTTTGACCATTTCACTGCACTATTATGGCACAGAAGCAAAATTTCACTCATATATTTGACTTAAATGGCAGTCTTTAGGGATTTGAATCAGAAATTATAAGTTCTACTGCAATTTACATGTTAAGTTCAGTAACCCCGTGATAGTTCAACCATTTGTTAAAAAAACAGTAGGTGGCCTGTGGTCTGATTTTCAATGAATAATTTTATTTTACATCCAGCACAAGGTCCAGCTGAATGTTTCATTACATTAAAATTTCACCAAGTGACATAAACCTTGTAATTAAAAAAGCGCTAACGTTTTATAGAGTGCCCAGATAATTTTGGAAAACATTGATATATTCCTTCAAGATGTGGCTGAGTACAGAAATGTTGTCACATCACATCCTTGGGTATATTTTCCTTTAAATTATTTAAGCTGTGATTTTTTCCCCTTTCCCAACAAGGTATCTTAAAGAATTCAATGGAAATGAGGAATCACGTGATGACTCATCGCCGGACTTTCAGAGCATACTCCAAAATCATTTAAACCTGGCTTTACGTTTCTGTATTGTGACTCGTTTTGTTGGATGTTTTTGCATTGTTTTCAAGTAGCTCACAATTTAGTACTGTTGCCTCGTTCACCTCACATTTGTTTAATTAGTAGTGCTTCCCTGGCTTGCCTTAATAAAGGGTGGAAAACAGCATTCCGTAGCCGTTACCTGTCTCTTGCAAGAAGTCCCAGAATTACCCGTGCCATCCGAGATCCCAAAATACCTATGTTGCCCACGGGCACCCGTAGGGTCTGCAATGTACTGACATTATTCTTAGACACACTGCCTGGGACTTCTAGGAATGGTGTCCCAGCAACGACCAATCAGTATCCACCTACGAACCAGCGCCACCGTATACATCGGGGCAGGGACTACTACTTCTGGGAGACATTGAAAAAAACACACTACCTTCTGTGTCCAAAGCAGAGGGGGAATGAAAGAGACAGCTCGCAATGCCACCTAGCCTTTCACCAGTGGACAGAGCTCCCGGGAGCCAAAGAAAGTGCCATGCAGGCCCAGAAACAGCGCCTGTCAGAGGGCACAGAGTTCCTCTGTGGGCCTGGAAACAGTTGTCAAATCCCCGTCTTTGGGGACCAGACACAGGCCTATTTCCTAGTGAGGAGGAACCTAGGTCTTCTGCGTCCTTGCGGCATTCTCTGGATACTGTTAGATGTTTCTTGCTTTGCATAGGTGTGTTTATTTGTGTGTGTGTGTGTGTGTGTGTGTGTGTGTGTGTATGCGGCAAGAAGAATTTTTTTGTATCCTTAACACGAGCTGAATTGTTAGTACATGTGGCCTGAGGCTTTTAAAAGGGAAAAAACAGTTGTATCCATTGAGCTCTGTGGATGGAAGCTCAGAGCAGCGGCAGCGTTCACTCTGCGTGGGCGCGCTGCCCCAGACGGGCTCCGTTTCTCCAGCGCCTGGTGGGGCCCTTGGTGTGTCAGCCTGTGCGGTGTCTGCCAGCTTCTCTATGTCTCTCCACCACGTGCTGTCCTCTGACCGCCACTAAAGCGCCGCGGCTTGGGCTGTGAGTTCAAAGGGGAATAGGAACAAATTAGAAAGCCATGGGCTTCCCCCCGGGGTAGACAGAGAATGAGCCACCTCATTTAAGCAGCAATAGGGGTAGGAGAAAGCAGTGGCAGCCCACTCCAGTATTCTCGCCTGGGAAATCCCACGGACAGAGGAGCCTGGTGGGCTACAGTCCACGGGGTTGTGAAGAGTCGGACATGACTGAGCGACTAAACGGCAACAACAGAAGGTAGATCAGTGGGAAATGGATGGGAGGTGCCCTGGGTGAGGTCTGCGACCTTCTCTTTTACCAAAAGGTAAAAGAACAAAAACAACGTCTATCACGTGAAGAAAAAAACAAAGAAAAAGAAACTCAGATCTGGTGCCTGCCTTCCTGGCTACAGAGGCACCCCTCTTTGATTTCCCTTCTAGTTCTTCAAGATGTTTGGTGATGAATCCATGAATTCTTTTGGAAAGATATTTTTCTCTTGGACCCTACCAATCAGGACAAAAAAGCATTGAATATTAACATACAGAAGACGGTTTAAGTTCTTTGAAATCTGGGATGAGCGGAAATACCTCAGAAATAAAAGTGTGTTTTTTTTTTTAATGGTAAGAATGAATGGAAATCTCTGTGTCTGGTTTGAATCTGAAGTATCAGGGTCAAGTGTCAAAGCAAAGGCCCCCAGAGCGGTGGGTCCTGGACACAACCTGAATCAGCCCAGGAGAACAGTCATTAACATTTAAACAAGAAAGTCTAAGGAGCAGGGCTGCAGCCATTTCCTCCCATTGAGTTAAAACCCAGTATGAATGATGATTTCACAGGAAATACCTTGAATAGACAGTGGCACCAAAATACCACATTCTGTAACAATCCTGTGCTATCCTAACTAGGAGATTTTCACAACTGAGACAGGCCAATGGTCTTCGGAAAACCATGCAAACTTGTCCCTTTCATGTGCAAGCATTAAAAGATATGCTTCTGTTTTTATATATTTTTCACCCCTGGAGATCTTCTCCATTATAAAAGTTTTCTTCCATCCTTTTGCCAGAAATTTTCTTTTAAAATTTTATGTATTTATTTCATCCTGTCTTTTTTCTTTCCGAGTCTTTTGGGTAGACCCTCTAGGGAAGGACTGCAGACCTGGGTCGCATGAAGGGAAGTGGGGTGGGTTCTGTCGTGTGAACACACTCAACCGCTTTGGGGTAACATGAGCCTGTTTTCAAGAAAGTGCCTTTGGTCCATCTGTGTCTCTCTGGGGGGGCTGGTTCTGTCTCTTAAGGAGTCTTAATGGACAAGAAGAGTTTGACCTTCTGGGCAGGAGGCAGATCTAGTAAAATCTTTCTGACCATCATGAAGACAATCAGGTTTGTCTTCTGCACAAGTACACTGATTCAAGGTCAGTGGCCACAAGACGTCTAGCACATTTTTTGTCAAGGTCTTTTGGCCACTTTGCGGGTCCAGATCATCGTGAGCTTTTTAATCCAGTGTTTTCTTGTTGTCATGAGTAACAGTTCCTGCCCAGAGAGAGGAAATTCCTGTGAAAGATGACAAAGTCTTAATGGTACCATTGAAATGTTTGCAGATTGGGGAATCTCTGGTGACATTTTTTTTTTAATTGAAGTATAATTGATTTATAATGTGTTGATTACTGCTATATAGCAAAGTGATTCAGTCATACATACATACATATTCTTTTTTAAAAATATTCTGTTCCATTATGGTTTAACAAATCATTCGTGATTCGTCACCTTATGTTTTTAAAAAATGTTTGCCGATAACAAACAGTGAATAACAATAATACTCCAGAATCCTGCTTTTATCCTGTATTTATATTGAAGGTAGACTCAATTTGGGACTTGAATGTTTCTGGTGAGAATCTTCCTTGAGCCCTAAAAAAATTTATTCTCTTATTTTTCTATTCTCTCTCCTTTCATAAAATTAAACAAAGCTAAGAACTGACACACATAAATGAACCACCCTTACAGGGACATGCTTGGAATATATTTTGTTGGAAGGAAGTCCCCCCAAATGTTTCTCTCTTGTCTGTTTTCCTAATGCAGAATGTTCAGAATATTGAGTGGTTTAAGGTCCCAAATAAACGATACATGACTGTCATAGGCACCTGAGAGACTTTACATAAATCACTACGCTAAGTGTTTGAAGCTTATGTAGCTTCCACAGAAAGGACAAACACACCATCAAAAGTAAAAACCAAATTAATTAAAAAATATACTGGCAACCTTACTGGACTATGTATTCTCTCGGTTTCATCTATATTTACATAGAGTGTGAGCCCAATCCTGAAGGCTTGTGCAAGTTACATTAAGTGGTGGCTTAGAGGGAAAAATAACCTTTAAAACCTGAATAAATTGTGAGACCTGCACAGATTGCAGGCTTCATGGCATGCCCCCACGTCCAGGAGGTACTTCTGTTCAATTTAGCTGAATGGTGTCTTATAAAAAAAACAAAACAAAAAAACCCCCAAACCCTCTTCAGTTTCACTGTGTAGACATCTTTTCTAGGAAAGGAGAAACCCCTCTAAAGCAGTGGCGGTTTATCTCGTGGTGTTTTGAAACAGTTTTGGTTCTGTAGTTTCCCTGTGACCACCTCCCCTCCCCACCCCACCCCCACCCAATTTTCCCCGAGGCCAACAATTTTATATCCAAAGTAAATCTGGCTAAAATTAAGAAACGAGCGTACAGCTGCCCTCACTCGTGGCCCACAGATGTTACCAAAATCTGATTAAAAAGCCCTCAATCTCCTGCTGCACCTTTGCATTAGTGCAATAATCTTCTTTTTTTTTGGCCCAATCGCTAGCAGAAGCGAGGAAAGAGGAGGAGAAAAGGAGATTTTGATCATCTGCATCGCCTGCAAACATGCATGGATCCTGGCGGGGAAAATGAGGGGTTGAGGTAATCCATGTGCTGAAATATTTTTGCTTCTTTTTCTAGAAAATGTGCAATTTGGTCAGGCAGAAAAAATTGAACAGAGCCTTCCAAGCAATAAATCACTGGATTGCTGGTGACATTCATACAATGCGGATATAGTGTTAACTGTATGAGTCAGCCAGCCCCCCCTGCACCCAGCCTGTCCCTAGGAGGTGACCTTGTGACAGTGTGGTAATCAATCATTCTGGCGTAGGACACACTGTTTTTGTTTAATATTACACTATTGGAATATATAGTAAACAAAGTGTAAAGGAAATTTGGAGCGCGAGCACTGTATAAGGGATGCTGTAATATGGTGCTGCCTGCGGAGATCCCCTGACTGCCTGAAGGCTGTGAACGGGAGTTCACCAACTTCCACACCCAGCACATGGGCTGCTGTCCCTGCTGCGGAGCGCTGAGCACGGAGCCGGTCGTTAACATTTTAAGTGAAATAAAATCAGAGCTTGGCAGAGACCGCAGACACAATTCACAGCTCTCCTTTGGAAGAGATTTTTGAAACTCATCTCTTCCATCTTTCCGGGGTTGATTTTTCACACTTCCCTTCAGCATTCTTCTGACCCAAAGACTTGGAAAGAAGGAAATTCAAGATCAGAACACAAATTCAGGCCTACATCTCAAGTCCACACCACACTCTCCCCTCCCCCCACCCCCACACCATGCCCCAGAATATTCTGGAAGGAAAATGAACCAGGAACTGGGTTGAGCCTTTTGCGTGTTAATACAGACTGGCTCCTCCAGGCCTCAGGCATTCCATTCGGAGAATCTATTGTCTTTATAGTGAGTTATACACACATAAAACAGGGACATAGAAGTGGGAACACGGGGCCTTATTAACTGGCGGGGTTGTTATTTTCAGTGTGGGCTGCTCCCAGGCCAGGCTGATCCACGGCATTCATTGCTGCTGATGAGACCCAAATTTTATCGAGGAGATTTTCAGAGAGAAAGAGGTTTAAATAAACAACTCACGAAAAGTAAAAGGAACCCCTTTGTTTCTTAGCCTTTCAGCATTTCCTCCAGGAGTCAGTCCTTGCGGACAGGATGCGGCAAGATGTATTTTGATGGTGTTTGTTAAGAACACACTGACACACCTTCCTTAGAAAGTCATGGGATTGGATTTGTTTGGGTTGCAATATCTTCAGTGGGGATTGTGAGCCTAAGTTAAGGGGAGAATTGGCCTCTTAACACACAGAAGGAGGGAACCTTTCACAGTCCACTGAAGTGGCGCGTTCTAGTTCACATCACATCCAAACGTTTTCTCCCCCACATACTGGAGTTTTTCCTGTTTTTCATGGGAAATCAGCAAGTCAGAAACAGTCAGTTGATCTGTACATTGTGAGTTCTGGGGCCTCTAAATGAGCGTGATAATCATAGAATCCTAAGGAAAACAATGGTGGAGGATTTAAAATCAGTGTTGTGCAATGTATTCAGAAAGATAGACAGCCACACATTTCCCACGTGGGCGTGGAGCTCATTTCAGTTGCTGGAAATGAGGTGCCAGGATGCCACATGCAGGTTCCCCGGGAGCCCTCGGTGAGCAGCAGAGCTCCTGTGGGGGCAGATACGGCGAAGCCCCTTCTCGTACAGGACTCTGGTGGGAGGAACATCGCTCATGGGGAATGCTGGGTCTCAAGGAAATGGAGAGATGGTTGGACAATGCTAAGAAAGGTCTGGAAAGAGGGAACCAGAGGCCGCACGTGTTGATGTAGAAGACCCGCCTGCTGCACAAGATTGGCTTGGCTAGGTCAGGGTAGGTCCCGTATTGACTTAAACAAGTGGACATGGTTTGGTCAGCTTTTGACAGCAGATCAGCTAAGATTGGCTGTTTGTATGTGTATGTTTAAGTAAAGCTTCTATTCAGCCAGAAGGGAGCCTGACTTCAATTTTGTATCCAGTATCTCTAGAAGAAGCAGCATGCAACGGATTTGCCAGTAGGAGGGAGGGATGGAGGAACATGGCAATAGGGATAAATGATGCCTTGTCTGGGACCAGAATTACCTCTGGGAAGCAAGGACAGAGACTGGGGAATGGAAGGAAAATATATGAGGGGCAAGGACATGCACACGCACACACATGTGTGCACACATGCACCCTAGGTACACATACCAGGCACACACACGCCATGCACATATACACACATATACCAGGCACACACAGGCCGTGCATGCATACCATTACACACAGCATGCACACACAAACACAAGTGGCCTACTCTACACTGTGTAGACTTTCTCTAGCACAGCCCATGGTACCCACAGCAGGTGGCCCCAGGGGCAGAAGGAACTGGTTGGTGCCTGCTCTGCAGGGTCTGGAGACGCACGGGACCCCCGCTTTCTTCCATCTGAGATGGTCCCGGAGCCCCAGGAGCGATGTTGCACCTGACTTTGTTTGTTGCTCAGTTGATCAGTGGTGCTCGACTCTTTGCAGCCCCCATGGACTGCAGCATGTCAGGCTCCCCTGTCCTTCACCATCTCCTGGAGCTTTCTCAAACTCATGTTCATTGAGTCAGTGATGCCATCCAATCATCTCATCCTTAGCTGCCTCCTTCTCTGCCTGCCCTCAATCTCCCAGCATCAGAGTCTTTTCCAATGAGTTGGTTCTTTGCATCGGGTGACTCTGTTAATTCCAAACTGAAAAAAATCTGTGGTCAGTCAGCATGTGCTCTTCCAAGCTGTCTTTGAGGAAAGAAACCCATGAACTGTTATAAACTTTAAGGAGTAAAACCTCTTGAAAAGCTCTCTCACTTGGAATCAGCGGTATCTACATATTTTCCATGTTGAGATCTGTGTTTGGTGTGCCCTGTACTTGCAATAGGAGATTTTGTCACCTCTCTGACTAATTGACTCCTTTATGAGAAATACTGGTATTTTAAATATGTTATTCTTGCCCTCAGCACTTTTTTTCTTGTTGCTGAAGCTTCCTGGGGCAGAAGTTGTTCCAGGCATCATGCTTCAATTTGCAATCCTATTCTTGAAAAAATGCTACTATTCACCCCAGCAGGGGCGAATTCAGAGCAAGTGGTCTTAATATGCAGCAAGAAATCTACAGACAACTGAATCCAATTTGCATTGCTTTAGCTGTGCTAAAATTCCAGTCTCCAAAGGATAAATGCAAAAAAAAAAACCCCCAACAAACCTGGTCTATCTTTGTGTGTTTAATTATCTGACTTAACTAGCAAAGTTATAATTGCTACAATGAACATTTAAAATATTTTGGTCAAAAGCAGTGAGCGTTTTTCAAATTACTGATAAGAAAACTATTTGAGCAAATAAAAAACATGAAAAAAATAAGACCAGAGAAATTCATTTTCTGGAATGGTTAAAATGAGAGGTAACATAAATTATTAGCATCTTGTGATTCTGTTTAATCCATCAACATTCCCAGAAGCCCCATACTTAATACAAATATATTTACGTAGTTTTTAGAAGCAGAAAGTTAAAGTGTGAGACAGAATGCCGTCTCCTCTCACTAAAGGATATCCGTTTAAATTACAGTTAAAACTGTACAGTATTCATTCAAAGGTCTAATGCTATATTTAAAAGGGAAATTCAAAATGTAAGATTCATTGTTTTACCTGGAAGTTCTTCACAAACAGTAAAAATGGAGTATCTGTAAAAAATGCATTGTTTTCAACCTTATGGGGAGAAATGAATGTTATTCTTCAAATTTGCTTTTCCTTTAAATGTGTGGAAGGACTGGGCTCCAGTACAATGCCACTCCAGAAGCAATTTATTGATTTAAAATAATAGTAATGTGCACTTTCAAATCTTACCTCCGAAGACCTTGAACATGAAATATTCCAAAGAAAACATCAAGAAGAGACATATGACTCAAAGAGAGCAATTTGTGAATTTGTTTCTGGGCCCATTTATTATTTTTTCTTTTGCAGGGGTCGGGGGCTGTATGCATTCTAAATATCTCTCACAAATGTTTGTTCAAGGAATACAATTCAGACTTTTAAAGAACACACACAAATGAAGGACTTTGTACAATAATGAAATATTTGTGCATCTCAGGTAGGAGGCAAACAAAAAACCTGGGCAACATGTTTAGAGGTTTTAATCTTTTGTTTCATCAAGGCAATTGTCAAGCCTACTGTCATGCACCTTCAGAACGAAAACCAGAGGACTGCAGAATAATTTATTTTGTATTAAGAAATGCATTGATAAGCTTTATCAAGGATCCCCACTTTCACTAGTTTGTGTAAATGCCGAAGATATTCCTTTTGCATTAAATAAAACAGGGGAGAGACAGAGAGAGAAGTCCCCTGACAGGTTACCTGGAATTCAACATACAAAGACTCTCAGAGCCCATGCGGGTTCCTTTGCAGAATCACATTACCTACCTATTGCAAAGCTTCAGGTCTGTGGGGAATGTTCATTTTCGCTCCAGTCCCGTCCCTGGGTCCCACCTCCTGGAACAATAATGGGTGTCAGGTAGAGTTTGGAGGAGATAGGATTAAGCTATCACCCCCCCTGCGGCGTGTTAATTTATTGCTTCAGACATTTTCATATCTGATTCATTTTCACCCACTCCGCTGTGGCTGCACAAAGTTCTCGGGCTCTGCCGGTCCAAGTGGCCCTGGAGTGTGAATCCTTGGCACCAGGAAATGGCTTTCTTCACAGCACACGGCGCAGGTACGACCCTCGGAAGGTACAGCTGTGCTCGCCCCCAGAGCAGGGAATCGCCGTGGCCCCTGGCGCACGCGCCGACCCGGGCACAAGGCTTAGGTGTGACACCAGCCCCAAAAGAGGGGCTTTTTAGTAAACGAGAAAGGAAATTGTGCTGCCGCCCCAGCTCCCAGTGCTAGACGTCTTTAGGAAATGGTGTGATTTCCTCGAGAAAAATACAGGGTCACAGCTGCTTGGAATTTACATCAAAAATACCATTTTTGTTCCGTGAAGATGAACCTGCTGGAGAGGTGTTTGTTTCTGTCTGCAAAGGATGCCTCGTGTTTCTGCCTCTCTCCAGCTTTGCCCCAGGCGCAGCTGCCTGTGTGTTTGGGGTGGGAGCAGGCAGACCTCCCAGGAGTCCAGACAGGGAGGGCTTGGAGAGGGGACAGAGCTGTGAGGGTTATTCTGCTCCTCTCAAAATTCCTCTAGGCTGATTTTAAAAGAAGACTTCATCTGGACAGCTCCGTGGGACCAGCAAAGGAGATGTTTGCAAATGAGAGAGGCGGGTGGAGCCCAAGCCACAACCTGGGGAAGCATCAGGAAGCCATTTGTGTCTGGAGGGGGATGACGGGCACTTCCTGTCTGTCCGCCTCCCTTTGCGCACATCTCCCAGGGAGAGGAAAAAAAAAGCCAAGTTTCTGATAAAAGCAGCTGGTGAGGCTCCTGGGCGAAGGGAAAGGCCCCTGCTCCCCCCTCTGCAGAGGTGGGGGATGCTCGGTTTCTGAGGATAATCACAGGGACGAGGCTTCTTCCCATCAGCACCCCTCTCCTTACAGACTGAGCTTACAACTCACCTGGGAGAGCTAGGCGGAAAATCTAGCTTGGTTTTATATCGAAGCCTCTTACTTAAAAAGCTGGCAGATAACTGGAGCAAATTTTTACTTGTTTCCCTTCGATGAACAAACACAAACCCTCATCATTCTAGGAACAGTGATGACCGCACAGCTCGGGAGTGTCTTTGGGTCTTCCTCTTGGGCCACTGGTTTGAAAACTCAGGCCACGGGCCTTTATTAGCACACACGTCTGGCTTGCTAGTTAGGAGGTAATTGCCGAGTCACATGTCAGGAACACAGACCAAGCTCTGTCTAACATGATGGGAAAAAGAAAAAGGCCTCAGAAGCCCCGTTTTTGGTGGTGGTTGTTAAAATTCCAATGGTCCTGTGAGTATGGTGATGGCAGGGCAGGTGCCCAGGTCCAGGGCAGAACGCACAAGAGGGCGTATATACATGTAATATACATACACCTGGCATCTATGAGAAATTAGGTCTTGCATAAAGCAAGCATTTAGAAAGTAACCAATTATCAAAGAACGAAATGTAATTCATATGGGGACCCATGGCCTTCAGATGAGCAGTTTAAATGCCTTCACTCACTGGTCCAGGCCAAGGTAGATCCAGAAGTCCTCTATTCAACTTTATTGAATTTCTATGAAGTTGGCAGGCTAAAGTGATTTTTAACACTTATCAATTGGATTTATGATTTCTGTGTCATCCACCCTGTTTCTGACATTAGGAAATACTCAACACGAGGGAATCACTCAACGACTTTTTTTTTTTTAAAACTACACTGTAAAACATTTCAGTCTCTTCTCTTTCTGAAATCCATAAATGGCTAATTGAACCTCAGTCACACAACTGGAATCCGTGAGTTTCATCTGCTAATTATCTGGCAGCATTTTGATGTTTTAAATCATGATGATATAGCATGCGGCCAGGACCCTGGCTTTCATGGTGGAGACCGACTCTGGCCGGAGGCCCTGGGCTTATCCTGGCTTTTTCGGTAAAAACATAACATCTTTACCTTGGGAGCTGCAGTGTAGGTGAGGCTGCATTTTGTGAATGCTGTTTCCGCATCTGAAAGAATTAGGAAGGCTTGCAGCCACCAAGCCAGCTGGGTCCGCGATTCGGGAGACCCAGAGCACACTCGTCACCCATAGAGTTTGGGAACTAACTGTGAGATCCCTCCAAAATGTTAAAAAAGGCAACTTCTATGGAAAGGATTTTTAACAATATTCAAAACTAGTTGTGCTTTTTTTTTTTTTCCTGTTGAAGAACTCTCCATAATCATCTCTCTTTGATTTTACAGCTGGAATAAAGGAGTCAAAAATAGCTCACTGCTGTTTTTCAGCCTTTCAAAATTTGATAACAAGTAAATTTTCAGCATTTGTAACAAAGATGGCTGTGTTGATTTTTGGCCTTTCGGAAGTCAGATGGGTGGTGTGACTCGAGAGGGGAGGAGAAGGAGCCAGGTATGTGTGTGTGTGTGTGTGTGTGTGTGTGTGTATGTAAATCCATCTCCTGCTCCCTCTCGCTCCTCAGTCTCCAGCTAATTAACAGCACGCCTGTTAGCCGGCTATATTTTATCTGCGACTTAGGGGCTTGCTGCGGTTTTCCGGGAGGCTGCTGCTGATGGAGCCGAACGTCTGTGTGTCTGGTTACGAGGCAACGGCTCGGCACAGCGGGGCCAGCCTGTGGTACCTCGCGTATCGACTGTGCGTTGGCCCTGGATGTTTCATTTCATATATCATTCCCAACTCGCAGGGCTGTTTCCTGAAGTCAAATAGCCCTCTCCTTCATGCCCATTCTCACAAATCATTTTGTAATCCAACTCCCCGAGCCACGTGAGGACAAGGCAGAGCGATAGAAGTCGCAGTGGCGGCAGAGTTGCTGGGACCAGCCAGCCTGGATGTGAAGGAATGTCTCAGCTCCCTACCTGCCCGGACGGGCACACCACGGGCCACCTAGGCTGGGCTGTCGTTTTAATTTTTCATCTCAACGTGACTGCGGAGGGAGACGGCGGGGCGGGGCGGGGGGTGGGTGTGGGCTCAGTGGGGCCCCTCTGCCTTAGCCTCTGGATCTCCGCCTTGGGAGCTCAGCTTTACCACAAAGCTTTGGGCTTATTTGGGCCTCAAATCCAAAAATAAAGTTCAAGCCATCGGATGGCAAGATAGACCACCTAGACAGACCCCCCCCCCCAACCACAGTGCCTACTGCTGTCACTAATCAGTCCTTGGCAGGTTGTCACCATCACAGCCCCGGGGCTATTAAAGAAGTGGTGGCTGGACCCCGGGAGAGGGTTTGTCATGGGCTTCGGGAGTCAGCCACTTCTGCCACTTGGAGGCTGCAGGTGAGCTCCCTGCCTGAGCTCAGAGCTGGGAGGCCGGACGTCCACTCCTGTGCGGGCTTGGGGACGCTCTGGGCAAGGTTACATAGCTCAGTTCCTCAGTTTGTGACCCCATGGTCTGTAGCCTGCAAGGTTCCTCTTCCCTGGGATTCTCTAGGCAAGAATACTGGAGTGCGTAGCCATTCCCTTCTCCAGTGGATGTTCTGGAGTGGGGAAATGAACCTTCACCTCCTGTATCTCCTGCCTTGTAGGCAGATTCTTTACCCCTGAGCCACCTGGGAAGCCCACGGGCAATGTTAGCTTCTCCCTTTCTGTGTTTATTTTTAATCCAGTTAATTCTGAAAGAAATCAACCCTGATTATTCCTTGGAAGGACTGATGCTGGAGCTCCGGTACTTTGGCCATGTGATGGGAAGAGACAACTCATTGGAAAAGACCCTGATGCTGGGAAAGACTGAAGGCAAAAGGAGAAGGGGGTGACAGAGGGTAAGATGGTTAGGTAGCACCACCGACTCAATGGACTTGAGTTTGAGCAAACTCCAGGAGATAGTGAAGGACAGGGGAAGCCTGGCGTGCTGCAGTTCATGGGGTCACAGAGAGTCGGACACGACTCAGTGACTCAACAGCAACAGTAATTTGTTTTTAATATTTTGAACATATCCTTTTAAAGGAAGTATTGAGAGGAAAACACAGCAGAGTAAGAAGATGAGCCTTACTCACCCCTCTCCTACCATCAAATATTAATAACTAGTCACACAAACATCTGTGACCGACAAAGCCTCCATTACTCACTCACACTGAGGAGCCCACGGTGTTCAAGGAACTGAGACACGACGTGTCATGCTAACCCGAGCATGCCAGAGGCAGAAGATACTTGCATAAAAGTGCCAGTTTGGTGCAAAAAGAATACAATTTAAAAAGGAGATTAGCATTTAAAGTTGATTTTTCCTCCACCCTCCCGTTGGTTGGTTCGGGGCCTGACATATGGTGGTCTCCATGGGCCCAGCTCTGACATTCTCTGACTTGGAGGGCTGATCCCCTGAACCCCCGCCTCCAGCCCCGCGTCATCTGGAGTGTGAGGTGGGAAGATGAGCGCTCACGCCACTAGCCTCTGTCCCTGTTTCCCAGACGTGCTCATGATGCTAAAGGCCAGGTGCCTGCTGGCCCTGCAGGACACCAGCGCAGCTTTCCTCCGCTGAGATGCTAACAAGCGGCAGTCTGCATAACCCGCCTGTTGTCCCTGCAGGAATACTCTGCTCCCCGTCCCTGCAGTGGGCCACCCGAGGGCAGGAAGGCGACTCTTGGGGGAATCCTGGGATCCTAAATGTGACCCTGCCCTCTGCCCCGCAGAGGCACCCCCTCACTTCTCAGGATGCCGCGGGAACTAGAGAGAAGCTGTGGGAGGCCCAGGGAGGTGGGAGGCATCCCCCCAAAGCTCAGGAGGAACAGGCCTGGGTCCAGAGAGAGATGGAACACTGAACGTCCCTGGGTACAAGAGTGCAGCTTCTCCTGGGCTTGTCCAAACACGTGGCGGCGACAGTGGCCCTTCAGCCACGGCTCAGGTCCATGTAGCCAGAGCCCCTGCCTTCTCAGCCTGCCAAGCCTTCCGCGCCTGCACCAGCCTCGCCTCCCCTACACCCCAAATCCCACTCTGAGCCTCAGCGAGGGGACCGCCTCTCCTGTGCTCCACATTCCGACCCGGGCTCTGGGTCTCAGTTCTCTTCCTGCTTCCGAAAGGAGGACGTTGTCAGGGTTTGTCCTTTAGCTTTCTCTTTCTTTCTTCTTTATTTTGATATTATGGCATACCGTCCTTACTTTGGAAAGAAAACCACATTTATTTATATACTACATTTTCAAAGAAAGTAAGTGCCGTGGACCTTGAACTATTGTCAACATTAATGTAGGTAAATATAGAATATTTTAGTAATAGCTTTTTTTAAAAAAAATGAAGACAATATTTTAGAGTAGTTTTCGATTCACAGCAAAATGGAAAGAAAGGCACAGAGATGTCCCACCAGCCCCTACACCTACAGCCTCCCCCATCCACATCCCCAGCAGATGGTGTATTTGTTCTGACTGTTGAACCTAAACGGACACGTCATTGTCACCCAAAGTCCACGGTAACATTAGGGTTGACTCTCGCTGCTATACACTCTATGAGCTTTGACAAATGTATAATGACACGTATTCATGATTATGGCGTCACATGGAGCCATGTAATTACCCTAAAGCATCCTCCATGCTCCTCCTTTTCCTTCTTCCCTCTTCCCTCCAAACCCTGGCAACCACTGCACTCTACCATCTCCGTGATTTTTACCTTTTTCTGAATGTCATGGAGTTAGAATCAGATAACTTGTAGCCTTTTCAGACTGGCTTTTTTTTTCACTTAGAAATGTGCATTTAAGTTTCTTTCATGACTTTTCATGGTTTGATATCTCATTTCCTTTTATTGATGGACAATACTCTATTACATGGGTGTGCCAGTTTATTCCTCACCTACTAAAGGGCATCTTGGTTGTTTCCAAGTTTTGGCAACTATCAATAGAGCTGCTGTAAGCATTGTGTGCAGGTTTTGTGTGGACACAGCTTTTAATTCCTTTGGATAGATACCAAGGAAGGCAATTTGGTTTTCAAATCTAGATTTTCTTGGTTGAAGACACTAGCTATAGTCAGCTGAATTTTTGTTGTTGTTACTTAGTCACTAAGTTGTGTCCGACTCTTTGAGACCCCATGGGTTGTAGCCCCCCAGCCTCCTCTGTCCAGGGGATTTCACAGGCAAGAATATTGGAGTGGGTTGCCATTTCCTTTTCCAGGGGATCTTCCCTACTCAGGAATCGAATCCACATCTCTTGCATTGGCAAGCGAATTCTTTACAACTGAACTGAATAATGCCCCTCAAATATATCTGTGTCCTAATCTTCAGATGTGGTGTTGGAGAAGACTCTTTAAAGTCCATTGGACTACAGGGAGATCAAACCAGTCCATCCTAAAGGAAATCGGTCCTGAATATTCATTGGAAGGACTGATGCTGAAGCTGAAGCTCCAATACTTTGGGACCTGATGCAAAGAGCTGACTCATTGGAAAAGACCCTGATGCTGGGAAAGATTGAAGGCAGGAGGAGAAAGAGATGACAGAGGATGAGATGGCTAGATGGCATCACCGACTAGATGGACATGAGTTTGAACAAGTTCTGAGAGTTGGTGACAGACAGGGAAACCTGAAAAGCTGCAGTCCATGGGGTTGCAAAAAGTCGGAAAATGACTGAATGACTGAACTGAACTGAATCCTCAGGACCAATCAATGTTACTTTAGGTAGCAAAAGGGACTTTGCAGATACGATTAAGTTAAGGATCCTGAGGTCAGATTATACTGGATCCCCCCGGAGGGCATGATATCATCTCAAGGGTCCATCAAAGAGAACCAGGAGGATTTGAGTTGTTAGTAGGAGAGTTGACAAGCAAGAGGTTGGAGTGATTCAAGGAAGGGGCTGAGTCTTTAGACACAGGTGGGTCTAGAGCTGGGAAAGACACAGAAGGAATTCTCTGCAAGCCTTCTGGAGTACAGCCCTGAGTTTAGACTTGATTTTAACTTCTGACCTCAGAACTGAAAAAATAACTCTGTTGCTTTAAGCCACTAAGTTTGTGGTCATTTGTCATAGCAGCAATGGAAATCTAATACCCTAGCAAGGAATGCGCTTCTCCTGGGGACCTGAGTCTTCCATCCTCATGGGAACTCCAGCTGTTCTTAAAGGTCCTCTGCTAGTCTTCCTTTGACTCTAGCAAAACCCATGTGTTGGACTGGGAAGGTAGAGAGCGAACTCTGATCTCTGTGGATGGCACGAGCCAATCCAAATCTTTTCTGAGGTTCAAAAGAGTGTGTTTTTCAGTCTTGATGGCTAAAAAAAAAGTCTGCCTTTGTGCTCATTGATTGGCTGCACCCCCTGTTTCTGGTTGGGCTGAACCCCAGGAAAGTCTCTTGAGAAACGCCAATCACGTGGGAGTGTCCAACTAGCAATATTTGGATAAATTCTGGGTAAGCAACCAGGGTTTTAGATGCCCTTCCAACCCAAACGTGGGAGCTGTGTGAAATTTACACATCGTTCCTCAGCGGTCTGCGGGATCTGTGGAGGTTGTGAAATGGGAACCAGGAGAGGCCTGGAGAGCAGCCCCAGTCATGACCCTGGGGCAGGGGAAATTGCTTAAAACCCCATCGTAAATATATCCTGCCCCTCGGATGCCGGGCCTTGCAGAGAGAACAGGGCCGAGCTGCTGGAGTGTGTGCCTCGAGCAGCATTTTGTGTGTTTCTCAGCCAAGAGTGCACGAACCAGCGAGATAGGGGTGACCGTGCACCCCCAATAAAACCCCCTTACAGTGCTTCTCACCATGGAGTCTCACTAGATTCCCTGTTAAATTCTAAGTTCTGCCCGACTTTTAATAACCTACTTCCTGATTTCTAGGCTTCCTAGCCTTTGTGAAATGGTACTTCTCATGAGATTTTTCAACCAAAGAGGTCTGGAAAAGCCACCTAAGTTGCATGAGGCTCACACGTGTCTAATAGTGTCTTCTTCCTACTCAACTCCTCTTCAGCCTTTCTGGGATGAAGCTTCTTCATCCTATAAATGGGGTGAATCATCTTGGGGATTCCAGACTATTAGTAACAAACATCATTTTTGTACATCCCTACTTACATTTTGGGCTTCCCAGGAGGCTCAGTGGTAAAGAATCTGCTTGCTAATGCAGGAGATGAAGGAGATGTGGGTTCGATCCCTGGGTAGAGAAGATTCCCTAGGGAAGGAAATGGCAACCCACTCCAGTATTCTTGCCTGGAGAATCCCATGGAGAGAGGAGCCTGGAGGGCTACAGTCCATGGGGTCTGGGCACATGCATGCACTTACATTTTGAGTTTTTGAAACAGCTTACAAGCTGTACATCACTTATATTTCTAAAATTTTTGATAAGCTGATTAGATTCAATAGTAGACAAAACATCAAATAATAGTAAAATTTATTTACGGGATGCACTTTCTCTCTCTCTCTCTCTCTCATATACGCGCGCCCACACACACACACACACACACACACACACACACACACACATATACATGCTCCCATGGAAGCATAGATAAGGCTCAGTGGCTTCAATTTACCTTTGAAACTTCATCTTTGACTCTCCAGAAATTGTATGAAATGTGGCAGGAGAAAAGTCAAAAGAAAAATGTGCTGAAAGTAAAGACTCAATTCTGATAAACGCAGCTCCTTTTTGCACCATTCCGGCTGTTGGAAATGGTCCGATAACTGTCAGGTCATCCCCATACTTTTTAGATTTGCATCAAAAGAACAGGAAAGAGGATCAAACCTCGGCTGTAATTCTGAATCATCCTTGAAATCCTTCCTGCCAATTTAGCGTAACGTTAGAGACTTTTCCAATTGATGTGAAGTTATACAATAGAAATGCTCTGGGCTTCCTGTCAGTTTCCAAAGTAGCCATTTAGGAAGAACTGATCTCTGTTGTAATTCATCCAAAACTGGTACTTTGCTCTGAGTATTCAATGAGCAGGTAAAGTACAGAGAGAATTAAGGGGCCGCGTGGTGGCCCGAGGAGAAAATTTCTACAACTTGGGGACTGCCATAAATGCCATGAAGTACCTTAAAATCTTTTTAAAATAATCAATCCACTAAAACACTGGGAAAAAGAATCAAGAAAGATAGTGAATCAGAAATTGGTAGGAATCTCTGAGAAGCAGAAAGAGATAAGAAGCGAAATGAGAAAAATCTTAGTCCACAGCCTGGGAAGGAGACCCCTGAGATAGGAAACTGTGGAAAACTTGGGGGCTCGTCCTGGGGGCTCTGCCCGCAGTGCAGCCTTTGCAGAAGCTGTGCAGCTGGGAGCATATGAAAAATAAAGAGGGAAACTGAATACTCTCACTATGGGGATAGATATGTATATTGCCATTTGGAGAGCTATCAATAATTATTCTTAATCTTTGTGAAGTTCCTACATACTATGCATAGAATTTTAGAACATTTGTGTCTTCCTGGTATATTGAACATTTATCAACATACAGTTCATCTCTCTTTGTTCTCCCTAATGTGTTTATATTAGTTTATTTCCTAGCTATAGTTTTTCATCATTTTATTTTCTACTTTTTCATATTCTTATGCTTTAGACGTGTCTCTTACAAGAGTATCAAAATCTATATTTAAAAATTACCCTGATAATCTCTATATTTTAATTGGGAATTTAAACCAAGAACATTTATTTTTATTACTGACACGCTCATGTTGTTTACAAAATTGTACGTTTGCTTTCTATTTGTCTTATTTAATGCCTCTTTTTTCTTCTTCCTTGCTGTTAAAATGTTTATTTTAGTTTTGTTTGTTTAGTTTTTATTTTGTTTTCTTATCCTGTCTCCATATTTTTACCAGCTTTGAAGTTAGACTCTTTAATATTATTTATTAGTGGTTATGCTTGAAAATGTATTAATATTATGCTTAGACTAAAGACAATTTAAACATAATTTCTAAACTCTTTTCCTGGAAAGATACAAGTATCTAAGAACAAATGTCAAAGACCTCTTTAGCTTATATATTTTTAATATGAAGTATTTTAATTTTGTCCTTGTTTAACCCCACAAATTAGGCATAATAATGTTAATTCACATAATACTTGTTTAGATTTTCCTTCTGTTTGTTCATCACTCATTCTTGCATTTCACATTTCCTTCCTGGATATTTTTCTTTCCTACCGTATTTTTTAACCTGAAAATATGTTTGTTTTATCCTCACTCTTAAAAAGACATTTTTTGTGAGTACATAATTCTGGTTGACAGTTTTTTTCTCTTTGCTTGGAACTTTCCAGATAGTAATCCATGGACTGGTGGTTTTCACGGTGTCTTCTGAGAAGTCTGCTGTCAGTGCAATATGTGTGTCGTGTCTAATTCTTTGTGATCCCATGAACTATAGCCCTCCAGTCTCCTCTGTCCATGGAATTCTCCAGGCAAAAATACTGGAATGGGCTGCCATTTCCTTCTCCAGGGGATCTTCCCGACCCAGGGATCAAACCTGAGTCTCTCACATCGCATGCAGATGCTTTACCATCTGAGCCACCAGGGAAGCACTGGCCCTTTGTATGCAATTTCTATTTTCTTTCATCTCCTCTTGCTTGAAGAACTTCTCTTAGTTTAAGTTTCATCATGTTTCTTTTCTGCCTTCCTTCCTGAAATGGAAGTGTTGATCATCCCATTTATATAGTCATGTCTGCTCTAACTTGACACGATCCCACATATCATGTGAATAAGGTGAGAGCATTTTGCAGATCCAAGTACTCTTGCCAATTATCTGCCTACAAACTAAGAGAGAAGCAGAGTAATCCATCTCCTTCCTATACTTGGAAATTTCAAAGAGTGTCCACTGCTCCAATGAATTTTTCAAACTTGAGGCAGAGGCCTTGTTTGATCCCTGTCTTCTGCTTTCCAGGGTGTCTCTGCAGAGGTTTTGGCGGGTGCTTAATAAATATTTGCAAATATCTAAGTTATACAGACTGGGGATTTTAGCAGGTACAAGAATGAACATCTGAATTTGACATTAAAGGCAGAAATGGCTTATTAAACTACACGAATTTTTTTTTCCACACTGTAAAAATTGGAAGCCATTCAATTTTGTCATAGGAAATTCCTGTTTAAACTGGCCCCACCTGCCCAGGTCCTCTGTTGAACATGAGTAGATTTGAGGAAGGTGTGGGGGACAGACTGAGATAGCTCCTGCCTCCTGGAACTCACTCCTTCCTTGGGGTGTGAGTGGGACCTGTTCATGCTTCTGCCCAAAAGTGTGCAGTAAAGGTGATGGGAAGCATGGATCATATGACAGATTCATTACATTTGCCTTGCTGAGTGGCTCTTTCCTTTCTGGCTGAAGAAGAAAATTACCCTATTGTGAGCATCATATGGAGAGAGCCACGTGGCCAGGAGCTGAGGGCAGTTTCTGGTCACCAGCCAGGTAGAAACTGAGGTCGTCCGTGCTTCAGCCACAAGGAGATGGAGGCCACTGATGAGCATGTGAGAGTGAGAGCAGACCCTTACCCGGGCGCGCCTACTGATGAGAGGCCAGCCCTGCCCAACCTTGACTGCAGCCCTGCGGAGAACCCCGCCAAGCTGCGCCCACAGAGGTGGTGAGATGACACACGCGTGTTGTGTGAAGCCACTAAGTTTGTGGTAACACAGCTACACAGCAGTAGATAGCTAATGAGAGAGAACAGAAAGGCTCTGAGAATCTCCTCTTCAAGGTAATCGGCCAGGATTTTCCAAAATGGTGCAGATATTAGAGAAGAGTGACGGTTCCTCCTTTTTTAAAATGTCTGGGCTGTAGATTCCACATTACAGTTATGTGTCTAGAGTTCTAGAGGAAAAATTGTGAGGCACCCTTGGAATGCAAGCTGTGGATTTTGGCAGAACACTGGAAAGTGTGCAGTGAGTTCTGCCGTCTGTACCCAGAATCTTCGCATCATGCAGAGCAGAAAAATAGAGCATTGAGTGGGCTCCTATTGTTGGGGAAGCATAGAGAGGCCATGACCTTCAAGGAAGGCTCAGGGAGTGTCTGAAATGACAGCATCTCGTGTCCTGGCTCTACCACAGAGAATAAAACATCTGTCTAAATACTGGAGAGAGCGCATTTTCAGAAATAAAGATATCCATCCGAAGATATCACACACAGAACACCTCTCCACCTGCTTGCTTAAAATAATGTAGTCATTATGGCAATAAGTGTTTCTAATAAAGTATGAAAATGGATTGTTTGCTTTGCTGCTTGTATGAACTCTCATCTCTCTTTTTATGATATTGAAGCTGACATTTGCTTACCCTTTATCAGTGGAATATTTAATCGAGTCCAATCTGCAAGAAGCAAGAGGAATTTCTATTTTATTTAAAACCTGTCCCCCATGTAAAAGTCCTGGGAAATAGGATAACGCCCACAGAACACATGTGACTGTTAGAGTTACAAACGAGAATCTGGAGGGAGTCTTTGAAAGAAGAGGTGTCCCTGGCATGTGGCCAGCAACTGAGCTCAGTGATGCCGATAAGTTTTGAGTTTTAAGTTGAGGCCGAAGATGCATGTTTGGGGAACTCAAAGCAATCTCTATGAGCAAGTGTGCATTCATTTTTGTAGCTGAATTGTTGCAAAAGTATGTGCACACCTTTGGCTTTTAGGTGATATTGGTTCATGCCATTCTCCTATTACAAAACCTTCAATGTCTCTCCAGGGAGGATGGGATTAAGAGCAATCTCCTGAATACAGCAGACAAGGACATCCAACATCCATAATCCACCCCTGGCCCTCTTCCTTCCCTACCTCCAGGGGTCCCTGTCTACCTAAATCCCACTGTGGCACTAGGCATTTTTGGTTGCCTTTGCCTGAATTCTGCATTCCCGTCATACACACACAGCTTCGCATGTGCTGGTCTCTGGTCCTCAAATCCTCTTCCTTGTACTGCACACCTATATAGTTTTACTCCCATTCCAAAGTCTGATGTAAATGTCACTTTTCCCTAGAAGTGTTTCTTAAAATCATCATCTATGTGTGTGTGTGTGCCACAGATGTGCTACACAGGCACTTATCCTTGGCCTGACATCATTGGCCTAGCTTAGTTTCTTCCAGAGTGGGGATGACGTCACACTCATTGCTTAACATTAGCACATGTTATGGGCTTCCCTGGTGGCCCAGAGGTAGAGAATCTGCCTGCAATGCAGGAGATGCAGATTGGATCCCTCAGTCAGAAAGAACCCTTGGAGGAGGAAATGGCAATCTGCTCCAATACTCTTGCCTGGGAAATTCCATGGATAGAGGAGCCTGGCTGGCTATAGTCCACAGGGTCGCAAAGAGTTGGACACGAGTGCAGCACTGAATGTGAGCAACGTTGCAGTGTCTCTCACAGAGTAGGTGCTTTAAAAACACTTCTTGAGTGAACAGATGGTTCAACAAATGAGGGAAGGAATGTGGGACTTTGGGAGAGTGGTTTACCCAGGTGGACCTCTGTATCAGACACTCTCCTGATGAGTGCTGGTTATCGCGAGGTCCACGGTTTCCAGCCAGGACAGCGTGATTTATGTTCCACTTCTGAAGTTAGCCTTCCAGCCTCCCCGAAGTGAACCTGCCAGGTTGACCTCCACTCTTTTCGAATAAGAACTGCAGCCAATAGCATGACTGTGCTAACATGGCCAGGAGAGTGAGAGGCATCCGTTACACAGCTCTGCTGGGGCTGGGGGCTTCCTGAATTTTCCTGGTGTCGTTTCAGATTTTAGCACTGTCACTTGCCTAAGGGCTGGTACAGAACTGCAAAAACTCAACATTATGGGTCAGCATGATGGAGGCGAGAAGTCGTCCCTTGCCACTTGACTGGGAACCTTGGTGATATGTGAGACGTAATCCCAAGACCATGGTTAGAATCTTTGTAAAATGTTTCCTATTCTAAAAAAGGTAAAAATTTTAAGTTTTTGAAAGTCACTTTTGTGTGGCTACTACTAACCAAGCTGTAGCATTTATAACTAAATGGTACGGGGTCCAGAGTTCTGAAATGAGCACGATTCCCATCTCTGGACGTTCCCAGAGTCAGGGCTGACAGATCTCCTCCTGCCTGTGTCAGCTTATACTAGGGAGCAGCTTGGCTTGTCTCTGAACCTTGGTTTATTCCATTGCAAATCCAGAAGGGGCCCTGCCTGCCCTAAAACACCGATTCTTACCTTTTCAGAAAAAAACAGCGATTGTCACCAACAGGAAGACCAGCACCAGATTCCACAAGGTCTGACTTCCTCCCGTGGGTCTTCAGGCCAGGGCCCTAAGGAGCTCACAGGGGATGGATGTTGTAAGTGTGAACTATGGCAGTTCCTGTGACAGGGGCAGGGGCACCCCCCCCCCCCGCCTTGATTGGCGATGAAAAGTGAGAATGCTCCTGTTGGTTTGCTAGAGGTGCCAAAACAAAGGACTGGGACTGGGGGCCTTAGACAACAGGAATGGGTTTACTCTAGGTTCTGGGGCTAGAAGACCAAGCTCAGGGTGTTGGCAGAGCGGATTCCCTCCACGGGCTGAGAGGGAGAAACTGGTCCTTGCCTCTTCTTCATCTTTTGCTGGCTCCTGGCCAGCCTTGTGCTCCTTGACTTGTACAAATATCACCCTGATCTCTGCCGTTATCCTTACTCGAGATTCTTCCTGTGTGCCCATCTCTGTGTCTCTGTTCCCTTGCTCTATAAAGGCCTATCACAGTGGCCTCATCTTAACCCGAACATCTGCAAAGACCCTGTTGCCAAATAAGGTTGTATTCACAAGGGCTGGGGGCTAAGACGTCAACATTTTTGGGGGTGCACAAACCCTGACTGCTCTTCACATGGAGATTCTCTCTCCCTTGGCCAAACTCCAACAGCCAGGAGTCATTTATTAGGTGGATGGGAAGACTCCTGGGCAGTCAGATCAAGCCAGGGCCACTGGCTTGAACTTCTAGTGTCTTTCCCTTGGTGTAGGCACCTTCTCAAGATGTGAGCTGCCCTTTGAGCACCTCCCCACACGCCACTTCCGCATCTCACCCTTGCTCAAGCCTCTGAAGTTGTTCCCAGTTGCTTGGACACCCAGCTGGGCAAGATGAGCTCAGTCTCCAGCAACGTTCCCTGTTGTCCCCAGGGTACATCTTCTGCTCCTATCAGAACCCTGTCCCCCAGATCTCTGGTCTTCCCCCAAACTCTGCTCTCTGAGGATGCCCACCTCCTCTCACCACCTTGCCATCTCCCAGTGGGCACTGCATACTTGTAAGCCCTCCTCTAGGGCTCACACTAGCCCCCCTCGCCCTTCCACTCTGAGCACTGAACTCACCCCATACTCATCCGCGTGGCGACTGCTGCTCTGCCGGGGATACAGGATATTCTCCAAGGCTAGGACCACAGCTTCAGTGATGTGTGGAAGTTCCAGAGTCTCCTTCTAACCTTCACTGGAAGAGGATACTGTCACTGCCAAAGATGGACTTCAAGCAGGATGCGACCAGCCTGATGTGTGAAAGTCCAGGTGTGCGGGGGTCAGAGCCTGTCTCCCCCAACAGGGGCTATCTCACCCTGCACCAAGCTCTTTCTGGAACTCTACTGTCTCCGCTGCTCTGGCCATGGCTGGAGCAGGGTTCTGGCCTCGTTCCACATGAGCTGTGAGTATCACCAGGAGGCCAAACACTATAACATAAAATAAACCTCAGGGTTACCTCATTGGAAGATCTTCATCTTCTCCACAATATTATGACCTTATTTCTGTTAGAAAGTGCACACTTTCCATGAGCTTAAACAAAAATAGACTGTGAGAGCCCTGTCTCACAGATCAGCCAAAAGAGCCAGCAAACCCACAGGCCGAATGCCATGAGGATGAAGGAGCATGGGCAATGAATCCAGTTCTGGTAATGAGGGCACAAAAGACCTTGGCTGTGGACTGTGAACCCCATCTGTCTGAATCTGGGTAACTTGCTTGCTTACATTCTCTACTCCGTTCCCTTGTCTGTAGCATGGTGATAAGAATCACCTCTTGCTTTCTCTATCTTTGGCCATGTAAGCAACATCAACGTCCTCAAACTCCTACCAGCATGCCAAGAGGAACACGAATGCCCACTTTTATCCAAAGGCCATGGCTCAGGGGTGCTTCCCTGGACAAATTCACTGGCCTTGAATCTTCAAAGTAATTGGGTGATCGCCTCAAATTATACCCAGACCAACACTGGAAGTAGCAACTGAGACAAAACCTCTGTAACCTTGACACCAAGGCTTCCCAGCGTGTTTCAGAACCCCCGCTCGCTGTCGGCCTCCTTCCTCCCATGACTTCTCCTGGGTGGAAAAACCGGAACCCCAAGTACCTACACGTGTTCCTGTGCTGGCTTTGAGGGTGGAAGGTGAGCAAATTTGGAGTTGATTGGACCTTTTGACCATCCAGAACACTGGTTTTCAAGCAGCATTTTCAGCCAGAGAAATTTGTTCGAGTTAAATAAATCTTAGGGCTGAGTGTGGAAAACGGATAGAAGGAGGCTGCTTCCATAGATGGGGAGCCAGAATCTTAGATCCCCACTCTCAGGCTACTGGTCTACCCACTATAGCCTCCCAAAAGGAGCCATGGGACCCCCAGGGCTCCATGGGCCTCATGTAAAGATGCAGCTGGGGCTCACACCCTCCCAGTGCAGAGACATCCACTGTGCTACTCATACTGGGTGATTTACCCACTTTTACTGCAGGTCCCCAGTTCAAGACTTTCTCAGCCTTTAGGGGATATGCTGCTCAGATAGTTCCTCATCTTGTCGATGTGCTGTTGGCCTCTGAAAGTTGGACCCAATGACCCTCTTGGGTGTATCGCCAGCACAGATGTCTGCCCCTCCCCCATAAGAAGACCACCTTGGTGACCTTCTTCCCCAAGTCCTGGCTTCACATGGGCCCTCCCATTTCACACACTGCTCTTTAATGGTCGTCCTGGGCTCTCTGTTGGCGTGGTTACCTGCCTTAGAATCCAGTCCACGATGCTAATTCCCCCTGACAAGGCAGTGCCGTAATGGACCATCCTGCTCCAAGGCTGACATCCCTCCATCTGGAAGCTGGTTGCAGCCAGAGCATCCATTCTCTTCTCACCACCAGGTCACACCATGGCCATTAATCCTTCCTGTTTTCCCATGCAAACATTTGTAAAGCCATATCCCTCCCATCTTGTGCTTGTATAATTGATTTTTTAAAACCTAAATACAGAGCTCTCCGTGCATCCCTGTTGAATTTTATTTGGTTTCATGTCATTCAACCTGGCTTGCTCTTCCCGAGCCCTGTGCTGTAATCGAGCATGATAGCAAAAGTTGCCTCCCCATGCTGTTTGGCCTACGGATTTGATACCTCAAGTTTCAGGGAAATGATGCTCTAGGTCAGGTCAAGTGCAAAGCTTTGCAGCCAGCATTGCATCAGCACTCTCTCCTAGGCAGATATTAACTCATTGATCAGCACTGCTCAGCTGGTTGTGAATCCACTTTACTATGCTGGGCACCGGCTCACATTCTCCATCTTGTTCATGCAAATACACAGCAATTGGGCCTCGTTTGGATCCTTAATGCAGCGCCATGGGGTAAGAAGAACATGGACAATAATTCCAATTTTGGTAATGAGGGCACAAAAGATCTTGGCTTTAGACTCAGAATTCTATCTGTTTGAATGTGGGCAAACTGCTTATTTATATCCTCTGACTTTGTTCCCTCATCTGTAAAACGGTGATGATGATTACCTGCTGTTTTCTCTATCTTTGGCCATGTAAGCAAGACCAACTCCCCACAACTCCCATCAGCATGCCAGGAGGAACACAAATGCCCACTTTGAGCCAAAGCCCATGTCTCAAGGATGCCTCTGGGGGCTCTCTTTGCCACCTGACTTGGGATGCTATGGTCCTCTCTCCCAGGCTACCAGGTACCCTGGCTGGGGCTCCCCGCTCTCCTTCTTGTTTGCTGACCCATCTGGAGTCCTCAGCTCTGGCTTATGGTCACCAGTGCACTCTCAGTTTCATCTCTTTTGCCTGCAAGTTCAGGATCTTAGTCTCTTTGAGTCTTGATGTTTCAACCTGTAAAACAGAGAAGATAATGTCTACCTGGTGAGATGACACACACAGGAAGTGGACAGAGGGTGGGGGTCTTGGAGCAGAGGTAGGAATCACTCACACACATCGCAGGGGCTCCGCACCTGCTCCTCCTGAGTCCTGGACTGGTGGGACTCACCCGGGCCTGGGGAGAGCAGCAGCAGAGCTGGCATCTGCTGCCCGCCGAGCCTCCGGCATCCTCCAGAGACAGAGGCTTTTTTTTTTTCTGAATCAGGATTATTTAAGATTATGATATTGTTCCTTCTTTCAGAAAAGTAGCAAAGGAAAAATGAGCACTTGCTTGGTGTTGTTGATGCCCCTACCTACAGACCCAGGGGTGGTTTCTTCTGCCATCTTATGTGCCCTAGAATTGGCTGGCTAGGAATTTAATGTGGCATCCTTATTCAGCTTAAGTCTGGTTTTCGGGACTCGCTTTCTCTTTCCTAGAAAAGGTCACACTTTCCCATTTCAGGCATGTTCCCTGGGCCCCATTATTTCCCAGGGGGCACCCAGCTGTGTCCTCCCACTGCAGGTGAGGGGTCTGGACTCAGCGCTCCTGCCGCGGTCTCCTGGGGCTCTCAGGCCCCTCCCACCGCAGGGGTGGTGCTGACAGCTGTAAGGGGGGTGATGTGACACCTTCTGTGTGGAACTTGCTAGGGGCTTTCAGGGTCTCCCTAAATCCCCTCCTCCCTCCAGCTTCATCCCACTTTTCCCTTCCCACTACAGCCAAGCCGGGCACCCTCACCCGGGATCTGCTCCCCTTTGGGGAACTAGGCAGTCTTCCTGCCAGACCCTGAGGCCATAGCAAGGTTTGTCTTCCAGAGCACTGATGACAAGGCCAGAGCACCCAGACATTAGACCTGGGAATGTCCCCAAGTTTAACGTTCTTATTTTACAGACAAATGGAAAAAATCCAAGTTCTCATCTCCAATGGCCAATGGACAGAGCCACCTCTTACCGTGCTGGGCAGTGTCCTCCACAGAGCTTTTTTACCCCTCCTGCAGTCTTGTGTAGAATATAAATCATCTTTTATAATAAAGTTACAGATAGTGCTGCTGGGCACACCTGTGAGGCACGGGCAGAGCATCGTGCTGGCGTGATCTCATTTCTTCATCCCTTATTCTTCCCATAACTGGAAGTTTGTACTCCTTGACCAGTGACTCTTCATTTCTCCCACCCCCCAAGGCCCTGGTAACAACCATTCTAATCCCTGTTTCTGTGCATTTGGCTTTTAAGATTCCTCATATCAGTGAGATGATACAGCGTTTGTCTTTCCCCATCTGGCTTGTTTTATTGGGTAGTCCAAAAAATTCATTCTGTTTTTTCCATAAGCTGTTACAGAAAAATTTGAATGAACCTTTTGGCTAACCCAACACTTAGCATAATGCCCTCAGGGTCCATTCATGTTGTCACAAACGGCAGTATTTCTTTTTATCTCATGGCTGAATACTGTTCACTATATCAGTTCAGTTCAGTTCAGTTGCTCAGTCGTGTCCAACTCTTTGTGGCCCCATGAATCGCAGCATGCCAGGCCTCCCTGTCCATCACCAACTCCCGGAGTTTACCCAAACCCATGTCCATCGAGTCGATGATGCCATCCAACCATCTCATCCTCTGTCGTCCCCTTCTCCTCCTGCATCCAGCATCAGGGTCTTTTTCAATGAGTCAACCCTTTGCATGAGGTCGCCAAAGTATCGGAGTTTCAGCTTCAACATCAGTCCTTCCAATGAACACCCAGGACTGATCTCCTTTAGGAGGGACTGGTTGAATTTTCTTGCAGTCCAAGGAACTCTCAAGAGTCTTCTCCAACACCACAGTTCAAAAGCATCAATTCTTCGGTGCTCAGCTTTCTTTATAGTCCAGCTCTCACATCCATACATGACCACTGGAAAAACCATAGCCTTGACTAGATGGACCTTTGTTGGCAAAGTAATGTCTCTGCTTTTAAATATGCTATCTAGGTTGGTCATAACTTTCCTTCCAAGGAGTAAGCGTCTTTTAATTTCATGGCTGCAATCACCATCTGCAGTGATTTTGGAGCCCCCAAAAATAAAGTCGGACACTGTTTCCACTGTTTTCCCATCTATTTCCCATGAAGTGATGGGACCACATGCCATGATCTTAGTTTTCTGAATGTTGAGCTTTAAGCCAACTTTTTCACTCCCCTCTTTCACTTTCATCAAGAGGCTCTTTAGTTCTTCACTTTCTGCCATAAGAGAGGTGTCATCTGCATATCTGAGGTTATTGTTATTTCTCCCGGCAATCTTGATTCCAGCTTGTGTTTCTTCCAGCCCAGCATTTCTCATGATGTACTCTGCATATAAGTTAAATAAGCAGGGTGACAATATACAGCCTTGACGTACTCCTTTTCCTATTTGGAACCAGTCTGTTGTTCCATGTCCAGTTCTAACTGTTGCTTCCTGACCTGCATACAGGTTTCTCAAGAGACAGATAAGGTGGTCTGGTATTCCCATCTCTTTCAGAATTTTTCACAGTTTATTGTGATCCACACAGTCAAAGGCTTTGGCATAGTCAATAAAGCAGAAATAGATGTTTTTCTGGAACTCTCTTGCTTTTTCGATGATCCAGCGGATATTGGCAATTTGATCTCTGGTTCCTCTGCCTTTTCTAAAACCAGCTTGAACATCTGGAAGTTCACTGTTCACATAGTGCTGAAGCCTGGCTTGGAGAATTTTGAGCATTACTTTACTAGTGTGTGAGATGAGTGCAATTGTGCAGTAGTTTGAGCATTCTTTGGCATTGCCTTTCTTTGGGATTGGAATGAAAACTGACCTCTTCCAGTCCTGTGGCCACTGCTGAGTTTTCCAGATTTGCTGGCATATCGAGTGCAGCACTTTCACAGCATCATCTTTCAGGATTTGAAATAGTCAACTGGAATTCCTTCACCTCCACTAGCTTTGTTCATAGTGATGCTTTCTAAGGCCCAGTTGACTTCACATAGTCTTTCTTATTCCTATGTGGCTCAGTGGATAAAGAATCCACCTGCAATGCAGAAGATGCAGGTTCAATCCCTGGGTCAGGAAGATCCCCTGGAGAAGGAAATGGCAACCCACTCCAGTATTCTTGCCTGGAGAATTCCAAGGACAGAGGATCCTGGCAGACTCCAGTCCACAAGTTTGCGTAGAGTCAAACATGACTGAAGTGACTGATCACACCCGCATACATTCACCTATTAATGGGCTCGTGGATCATTTCCACTCTTTGGTTATAAAGGCAGCACCTCATTCAAATGCAGAACAGCCAAGGAGGAGCCCCTGAACCCTTCTGCTGGGGACTGAAGCCTCGCGCCAACGAGTTGTGTGAGCCTGGGCACTCTGGCCGGTATTTTTGTGCCCCTGTTTTCTCACTGCAGGGCGAGGATAATGCCACTGTGCTGGGTGTGGCCCACCATGTGGTGGAGGAGGGCCTGCCGCTCAGCGCTGTGGAGGTGCAGCTGCCGGGCGTCTGCTCCTACAGAGCCAAGGTCATGCCCTCCTGGGGCAGTCACCCTGGTGTCTGAGCAAAATGGGCTGCAAAGGTCCAGCCATTTCCTTCTGACATGGGGCAACCCCGTGGGGCTGAGGGTGCTCCAGAGCCCCTCGCTGAGCTGGGAAAGGCTTCTTCCAACTCTCTGCATGATCGCTTCCTCCCTGCTTCTTTCATGGATGTTGACCCCTAAGGAGTGCTGTGCCTCTCATGGTTCAATGGGTTCCACAGCCTAGCCCGCAGTGCCCAGTGCCTGCCTCTCTGAGGCCGTGTGAGCTAGCATGGCATCTGGCAGAGGGGAGCACTTGTGGAGGGCAAGGGTCATGAGGAGCCTCACCCTGCAGATGGTGGAGGGGAGGTGCAGAGCCCTCAGCTCGTACCTAAACCACCCAGCAGGCAGGAGACGGGAGGGTGGGTTTCCTGAGACAGCAGCCCCAGACGTGGGAGGGGCCCCAAACCCTTTACGGAGCAGAGCTGGCCCAGGAGACCCCTGGTGCGGAAGGTGGCCAAGATGGGGAGCAGAGAAACACTGTGCCCACCTCCCCTTAAGGACATGCCCAAATTATCACTACATATGGAGCAGATCTCTGAAACAACTTGAAGACCATCAGGAGAGATTTTTCACAACTACAGACATGGAAAAAGATACTATGAGAGATGGGCAGGTTGGGTGGAGACCCAGTATAGTCAGGACTCATAATCCCAGATCAGTGACACGCAAACAGCAAAGGATATCAAACAGCATTAGTGTCCATTGATAGATGAATGGATAAAGAAGACATGGCATATTTATAAGAGGGAATATTACTCAACCATTGCAGAGGAATCTTGTAATTTGGGACAACATGAAATCAGTCACACCTAGAAAGACCCTACATAATCCCATTTATATGTGGAATTTATAAAATAAAACAAGGTGAAAACAGACTCATAGATACAGATGACAAGCCAGTGGGGAGGGAGCTTATGGGGAGAAATAAGTGAAAGGGATTAAGAGGTGCAAACCTCTAGTTATAAAGTAAATACTCCACAAGAATAGAGCATGCAGCATGGGGAAAATAGTCAATAATACTGTAATGACTTTACATGGGGACAGATGGTGACAAGACTTACCGTGGTGATCATTTCACAATGTATGCACATGTCAAATCACCATGTAGCACACCTGAAACTAACATGATTTTGTACGTCAACTATGTTGTAATTAAAAAACAGAAGCCTGGTTTATTTGCATTAACTTATTCATAGTCAGGAACAAGTTTAGTGTTGTCCTTTAGCAAGGGATGACTAGCCTACTTTTAATGACAAGCAATCCATCCTGGGAGACGAGGGTGCTGCCATGAACTTGGGTGCGGAGTATCTCTGGGCCCTGGGCTCGTAGCTTTCACAGATGTGATGGGGAGCCATGCCGGAGGCTGGGCCCTCAGCATGGTGGGTGGGTGAGCGGCATCTCATGGTTCTCCTGCTCTGTGCAGAGTTGGGGGGTGCGGTCTGCACTTTTCATCAGAGGGTCACAACTCCGAAACTTCAACTTCAGCCAAGGATCTGCCCAAGTGATGGGCTTGGGGCTGCTCCTGGAGTTGATCCTTGGCATCTCCTTGAAAAATGTTCAATCAAGTGTGAACCAAAACAGAGAATTCAGAAAGGAGCCTGCTGCCAGGAACCCCATGATGGCTCCATAGCCAAATCCAATGGTTTGCAGACGACGCAGCCCTCCTGAGTTCCTGCGACTTCTGGGTTTCTGTGCTGGGGGCTGGTGCCAGCTGAGCCAGCCTCCACCCACTGCCCCTCCTCGCCCCCTCCTCCTCCAGCATTGCCTGTTAGCCTTTCAGCCCCCACCTCTTTTCTCTGCATCTTTTTCTTCCAGCCTCTTCTGGACACATGTCATTCCCGTATCAGAGGAAGCTGTCCAATTCTGCTTCCCAAAACACTAGGAAATGATTCCAAACACCATGGCTCCAAACTGTATCCTGGCAGAGCACCCTAGCCTGAGGTTGTTTCCGGAAACCCTCCAGAGTGGGTGGGGCTCAGCTCAGCCCTGCCCCGCCCCCTCCCCACCCCACCTGCAGTAGGGGATGCTCTTCCTTCTGCCAGCCCAGTCCTGGGACTCCCTGGAGGATGGGCCAGAGCATCTTGGCTCCAGGCCTGCAGGCTCACTGTAACCTTTTAAAGGCTCGTCCAGGGCCCAACAGTCATCTGAAAACAAAAATCCTCTCTAATTGGCTTTTCACGATTTCCCTGAGAGGCCCCTGATTCTAAAGTGCAAGTCAACAGTATGACTATGCAGCTTTGCAATCGTTTTGATCATTATCATCAACTTTGCTGCTTGGGGTTTGGCTGCGGACACATGGTAATCATTTATTACCCTGCCTTCTACATCTTCTTAAACTTAGCACGGGCTTCCTCCCTCCCTCTTTCCCATTCAAGTCGACGGCCATGCCAAGCTGAGATCTGGAAGGGAAGGGCACCCCTTGTACTACACAAATAGGCTCAGTGGTAGCGTATCTACAAATCAGACAAGGAGCTGGCAAGAATGCAATTGTACTTCAAGTGTGGGAAATCCTTTGTGAAGGAAGAAAATTCCTTCACCAGGTGGAAGGAATGTCAGTCTCCCGTGGATGTGTGAAACCCAGTTCCCTCCAGGTGTCTGGAGCTCCTCGAGAAGCCTTGGCACATGTGTAGAATCTTCCAGAGAAACCAGGAATCCTGCTCATTCTGCCAGAGGCTCCCTCCTCCCCTCTGTCTTCTCCTCTGGCCTCACCCTCCTGGTGTCGGGGATGTCTGCCCCTCTCCGTGGCCTCTGCTTAGCCTCCTCCAGCCCGCCCTGCCGGCCTGTGCTGATTTTGAGTCAGTCCTGCCCATGGGATCAGCCTTGGGGACCCACACACTGTCCTGGCTGATGGGAAGATGGACAGGATTGGAGGTGAGAGGTGATGGATCACCCCCGCCACCACCACCCTGCCCCAGCCAGGGGGATGGCCTGTAGTAAAGTGGAGTGTGGGACAACCAGTGACCTCTGGGAAGGTCCAAGGGCAGAAGGTGGCCGAGGTCTCACCAGGGCCACGTGGAAGGGGTTGAGGACAGTGCATCCCATAGGCTATGGGCTACAGAGCGAGGCTCAGGAGCTCCCTCCAGGGTATGAAGCTGGAGGTGATGGGAGGAATAAAGCCAGTATCTGGAAACCTGGAACCTTGTTGGGGCTGATGGTTAAACATTGTGTGTCTGCTCAGCCAGGCTATGGTGCCCAGTTATTGGGTCAAATGGTAGGCTAGGTGTTGCTGTGAAGGTGTGTTGTAGATGAGTGATTGACTTAAGTAAAGAAGATTATTCTTAAAAATGTAGATGGACCTCCTCCAATCCTTTGGGAGACTTAAGAGCAAAACCCTGAAGTTTCCCAGAGAGGAAAGGATTCTGCCTCAAGAAGATGACATGGAAATTTGCCTTGAGTGACTAGATGACCTACCAGTCTGGCCCATGGACATTAGACTTGCCAGGGCTCATGAAGGCTTGAGCCAACTTTTGGAAACAAAACTCTCTCTTTTACACACACACACACACACACACACACACACACACATTTTCTGTTGGTTCTGTTTCTCGGGAGAAGCCTGGCTGACGTATCAGTGTTGGGCAAAGGAACCAAGGTGCTCGCAGCCACACTTAGACTGAACGTGCTGGCCAGCGCCGCAGGAGCCGGCCCCTGTTGCTCACTGCCCAGCTCCCTGCTGAAGCGATGCTGCCCCCAAATTGACAGACCCAAATTCTCCCCTTGAAGTCTGTCAAGCAGGTCCCAAAGAGGCAGGCCCGCCTAAGAGAACAGAGCAATTATTCCTGTAGGACGTGGAATGTCTTTGAAGGCCAGCCTCTCTTATGTGACCCTTGAATATTCTCCACGAGGATAATATTAATAATGGGAAATTCTAGGAGAAGAATCTTGAACAGAAGATGCTGGCACAGTGACAAACAGGATCCTTCTTTTGAAGAGCTCCGTTCTCTTAACCAAGTCTGTCATGTGGCCTTCCACCAAAGAGGAAGGGGCCTGTGCTGCCATGTGGAAGAAATTCAGAACGTCGAGCTTACCAGCTCCAACCCCGTCTTCAGAGAGATACCCGGCTCTTTGCTCTGACAGGCACAGAGGAGGAATTTTGATGCTAGCCATACCGCAGTGAGGACACACATGGTAATTGTGTTGTGTAATTACCACGGCACTCCCGAGAGAGCCACAAGAGAATCCCGAAAGATCTCAGGAGGATGCCATTCTGACTCTGGCAGAGTGGTGGGGGGGGGTGCTTGTCTATAAACTGTACACAGTCTTGAGATAATTTCCCAGTAAGGGTGCAATCAGGAGTGTGAGTGAGTGTGGGTGTGTGGCTTGTGTAGCATGCTGGCTGTAAAGTTTTTGTTGGCCCACAGAGTCAAAACATCTGCTGAATAAATAATTGACTTGTTGGCTGAACACAACAGCATGAGAGGAGGCGACTGGCCAGCTGTGCCTGGACTAGTGAGGGGTATTTCACTGAAGTCAGTAGAGATTACTGTCTGAGACAAGTAAACCTCAAGCCTCAGGTAATTTTTTTTTTTAAACCTAGCTCTAACAGGCACTTAAATGACAGACATTATGATGAGAGCAACATTTTCTTAAAGGTTTGTTTTTTATCACAACGTTTTCCCCAAGAGCAGAGATTATTCAAGTGGGTGCTGTGCTTCGTCGCTTCAGTCATGCCTGACTCTCTGTGACCCCATGAACTGTAGCCCACCAGGCTCCTCTGTCCATGGGATTCCCCAGGCAAGAATACTGAAGTGGGTTGCCATGCCCTCCTCCAGGGGATCTTGGCGATCCAGGGATTTGAACCTGTATCTTCGGCGTCTCTTGCATTGCCGGCAGTTTCTTCACTTGCTGAAGCCCAGGGAACACTCACAGCACCTAGTTAAGGATATGGTCAATATTCATAACTTTTCAACTACACAATTTCTTTGATGCCGTCCCTCCATCCTGTCACCCCTTTTGGGATGCAGCTTTCCTGGCGATACCAACAGTAAATGAAGGCACACTAACTATTAGTTGAAAGCTTCTCAGGGCTTAGAGAAGCTGGTATGGGCAGTGAGAAGAAAGGGTGTTAAATTACTGCAACTCACAAAAGTTCTGAATAAAACTCAATTTCCACGCAATAAATCAATAACTCCAAGGAATGACAAATGTTCAAGGTCAGAAGGAGAAGGTAGGTTAGGCAAGAGGTATCCACAAATGTGGAGGGGTTAAGGTTTGCAGCCCCTGTGTTTGGAGGTAAGGCGTGGACTCTAAGTGGCATTATCTCATCCTCATCCACATCCCACACCTGTGTTCACAGGTGTATCCTTACCTGCATGCCGTCCCCTCCTCACATCCCTGTCCCCATTCCACCCAGATATGTATCTGTGGCCGTGTCTCTACACTCATCCCCATCAACGTCCCCAACCACTTCCCACCCTCCTCTCCATCCATCTGTCCATCCCTGTCTTTGTCGTTGTTCAGGGGTCAAGTCTCATTCGACTCTGTGACTCAGCACGCCAGGCTCTTCTGTCCTCCACTATCTCCTGGAGTTTGCTCAGACTCTTGTCGAGTCAGTGATGCTATCTAGCCATCACATCTGCCACCCCTTTCCCCTTTTGCCTTTAATCTTTCCCAGTATAAGAGTCTTTTCCAATGAGTTGGCTGTTAGCATCAGCTGGCCAATATATTGGAGCTTCAGCTTCAGCATCAGTCCTTCCAATGAATATTCAGGGTTGATTTCCTTTAGGATGGACTGGTTTGATCTTCTTGTAGTCCAAGGGACTCTAAAGAGTCTTTTCCAAGACCACAGTTTGAAAACATCAATTGAAAACATCAATTCTTCGGGTATCCTTATCTAGATCCATTTCTCCACCCACATTTCCAATGCTTCCCCATTGCAGTGATAACCCTTTCCACATCCATGTCTACTTCTGTGTCCCCATCCAAGTCTACCATGTCCACATCCACAGCCACAGCCCATCTGCATCCCCACATCTTGATAAAGATGCAGCCACTGCTCTGTGTCATCCAATGGCATGTGTACCCTGGGAAGTCAACAGTCAGACTGACAAGCGAGCTTGCAATGCCTCATCGCCAGGAGGTCTTCTAATTAGCCCCCGAGAGAATCTAGTGGTTCCTGTTTCATAATTTGATGAGGCCTGCAAGATTAAGACAGCTTTCATTTTGTCACCACAAATAACTAACCTCCCTCATGTCAGGTGACCAGTTGGATATCACACCAGTGTCAGATTTGCAAAAGTTGGAACGACTGAAAGCAAGTGTGAACTCTCAAAAGAACTCCTCTAGTACACTGGCGCCTTCCCTCCTGTCCAGCCTTTAACTGGTCCTGTTAACTCCGTCGCCTCCGTCATTCCCTGGTTCTAATCCTGGTCCTTGAACAGGGCTGTAACTGCTTTAGAAGTCACCAGAGTACTTTTGAGACATACACTTTCTTTTCCTTCCTTGAGTATTAACCACCACAAGCATCATATTAGCAATTAGCTGAATGTGTTACCTCGTTAGTCTCTAAAAGTTAATATTTTCCCCAAATGCTTTTTATTATTCAAACATTAGTGACCCCATGAAAGACTCGACCCATTGCTTTATTACTGCATCTGTATGGAATCTACTCAACAAACAGAATTCAGTGTTTTTGTCTTCAAAATTAAAATCAATAATGGGGCTGACATTTTTCCTATTCCTAATTATCATCTTGGTGAATCTCTTTCTTCTTGGTAAATTAATAATTATTAGCCAACCTAAATCCTTTTTGGGGAAGAGAAGCAATTATTTAAAAAGAACTTAACTTCTGTCCTTCTACATAAGACATGATAAACACGTCCGTAAATGATTTGCTGTTGACTCCAGTTTGTCCATGCTTCTATATCTCAGGAGACACATCTCACCAGACATTTATTCATTCTGCTAACATGTATTGGGAATCTATAGTGCAAGGCCCTGTGTTGGTATACTGGAGCTAGAGATCTGTCCATATAGTGATATATTCTGAAAACTTTTGTGTGGTATAGAATTTTCCACTGACAGAGGCATAAGAACCAGGAAGAGTGCTCCCATTGGTGGAATTATTCCACACGCTTGAGGTGAGAATTTGTATGGGGGGAGGGGAAGGTTCAAATTGACTCTGCCCCCTGGCCAGCCGATCAAGGTGGCAGTTCACTTTGGGACACCTTGATATCCCTGCCTTCTTTCTCAAGTCAACTGCACACGCCCCAGGCCCCAGAGAGGGCGGATGGGGGAGCGGCTTTGCCTCATGGTGGGATGCTGGCTGCACCCTGAGCCCACAAGGGAACCGAGAAGTCCTTTCCCTGCCAAGCTCAGAAGTTTGTTTGTTTACCAGAGAAGAATCTGTGCACACTGAGGTAAACCATAACCAAGGAATTTCCCCTCTTTTTATTCGCGGGCAGTTGTAGGAAGTGCCGAAGAGAATCACACGTCCCAGGACGATGCTTCTCCGAAAACGCTGAGGCTTGTCCTCAGGGAGAACAGCACAGGAGTCATGTGGTTAGAGACTCGCAATTAGAGCTCTTTTAGCTCAGCTTTCTCCTCCACAGGATATAGTTTTCCCTCGATGTTTCCACAAATATGTGAAAAATGTTGGCAAAGAAAGAAACACTCAAATATTTATCTTGTAGTTAACAATATTGAGAGTTACTTGAGTGTTTTTGTTATTTTCATTTGAAGGCTGAAGTCTGTTATTTCATGTGAATGAGAGATAAAAAATCTTTCTGTGGTTTAACGGATAGGATATTTTCAGACTGAAGAAGTTAAAAGAAAAACAAATAGCAAACTTCAATATGAACATTCTTGACCCTCTGCTTGTTTCCCTAGTTAAAATTCATATTAAAAAAATTTAAAAGTTGTGACTTCCCTGGTACATGGGGCACCAAAAAGTCTGTCCAGGCTTGGAAAACCAAAACAAGAGCCCCCAGCAGACATCTTACATGATTTCTTGTGCTGCTGTGAGGGTGTTTTATTTTATGTTGACAGAAGAACAGTGTTTTCATCTTGCGACAACTTCTCATCATTAGAGGAATATTTTCCTATTTTATTTCCCATAACTACAGGTTCCCATTATGCTCTGTAATCTGGTTAGAGGATCAATGCTTATTCAATGGGAGACTGAGCCTCAGTGAAGTCAGGAATGAAGGAGATAGTGGGTGACAGGATTTGTTTTCTAAATCAGTTTAGTACATCAGATTCCTTAAAGCTGAAATAATTGCAAAAAAACCACAAAAAGCTCACAAACTCAATGCTGAGCAATAACTGACCAGTCAAGGGAAAATTCAGTCTGTTTGCAACACCTGGCCCCCAGGGAGAGGGGAGATTTGACTTAGTGTCAGAAGTTCCAGTGCCAAGAGAATTGCCCCTTGGCAGGAGGGAGCAGGGGTCCAGATTCGTGTCTGGGAGGACCCAGACGGCAGAGGGTGCCGTACAGACCCCATCTCTGATTCCAGCCTTCCCTGTAGGCTGTGTGTGAAGCTGGGGTTCCCTGGGAGGGAGGTGGGCAGCATGTCCTTGAGCGAGACCCGGGAGCTGTGTACTCTTTCTTTGTAACTCAGGTTCTGTAGACAGTCCTCATGGACTTTCACATATTTTCTAGGGTTTACAGGAAGACTGGGGATAGAATCAAGGAGTTTGCACAAACCTCCAAGTTCAGCAGCTCAGTTTTCCCATATAGTTGAAGAAATGGGAAACTCAAGGTATTTCAGAGTCATCCAGTTGTGAAGGAGAAGCTTTGAGAACTGAACTCAGGTCTATTGATTCCCTTCACACAATGCTAAAATCCACCCTACTCTGGTTTTTAACCAAGATCACCTGCCGAGTCAAACGCCCTGCTGAAGTCCATCTGTTTCCTGCAGCAAGATCAATGGGCAAACAAAGTTTTCATCATTTGACTCAAAAGGTCGGTCCTAGGTGGTCCATCTCCTGCATAGGAAGTTGGCACCCTTAACCTTGGTGACCACAGTGCCTCTGAGCAGCAGACATGTCTCTGCCAAACGGGACAGGGAGAGGTGACAACAGGACTGACAGGCACCCTCCGTGTGTGACAGGATCCAGGATTTGAAGGACTGTGGCCAGCTTCAATCATGAAGACCAAGACATGTGAGACCCTTGGTGTAATTAGAAGGTAATTGGTCCCTGCACAGAACTCCTCCCTCCCTCTCACCACAAGTATATGTGCACATGTGCAGACACACACACACACACACACACACACACACACACACACACACACTTCTGAAAGGCAGGCTTTGGGCTGAGTGCCTGGGTGCTCTGCTGAAGTGGCTGAGGAGAGAGGTCTTAGCACAAATCCCTCACTGCCTTGGCATCCACAGACCTGGTTTTCCTGCAAAGATGCCAGTCCGTTCTGCTGGGGCGACCCGATGATGATCTTACGGCTTCAAATGCAGGCTGATACGCCTGCCTGGGCAGATAGCTAGTTCATTTTGGACTTGCTTTTCCATTACATATAAAGAGAGTGAAAGTGAAGTCACTCAGTGTTGTCTGACTCTTTGTAACCCCATGGACGGTAGCCTACCAGGCTCCTCTGTCCATGGAATTTTCCAGGCAAGAGTACTGGAGTGGGTTGCCATTTCTTTCTCCAGGGGATCTTCCTGACCCAGGGATTGAACCTGGGTCTCCTGCATTGCAGGCAGATGCTTTACCATCTGAGCCACTAGGGAAGCCCTATTACATATAGAAGGAAGGTTACTGTCTGGTCTTCTCCTTATTGAGTTGTTGGAGAAAGACACAGGGAGGCCCTATTACATATAGAAGGAAGGTTACTGTCTGGTCTTCTCCTTATTGAGTTGTTGGAGAAAGACACAAGGAGGCAGTGGGGTCCATCATCGCACAAATCTGGTTCTAGAGGCAGTGGGTCCCTGCTCATTGGGAAGTCCCATCCTGGAGCCGACCAGGTCCTGCTTGAACATCCGGGACTTATGTTACAGGATTTTGTGGTTTAGTTTCCCCTCCGGGACTTATGTTACAGGATTTTGTGGTTTAGTTTCCCCTCCAGCCAAATACTGATAATGAAAGTGAAAGTGAAAGTCACTCAGTCGTGTCCTACTCTTTGAGACTCCATGGAGTATACAGTCCATGGAATTCCCCAGGCCAGAATACTGGAGTGGGTTGCCATGCCCTCCTCCAGGGGATCTTCCCAACTGAGGGATCGAACCCAGGTCTCCCGCATTGCAGGTGGAATCTTTACCAGCTGAGCCACCAGGGAAGTCCAAGAATACTGGAGTGGGTAACCTATCCCTTCTCCAGGGGATCTTCCTGACCCAGGAATCGAACCGGGGTCTCCTGCATTGCGGGCAGATTCTTTACCAACTGAGCTAACAGGGAAGCCCAAACACTGATAATGGGACACATTTATTTTCTGATTAGACACAGAATTTTGTGTTTCTCAGTCTTTCATACAATCACCTAGTCCACAAATATTTTTTCAGTACTTGCAAAAATACCAGTGTTGTGCTAGGTGGTGGGATGGTCTTTAACTCCCAGGAGACTAGAGGCTAGAGGGAGATGGAGGAGACACAGGGAAGAGCCTTGGGGCCAAGTTTCCCAGCAGGTTGGGGGCACCTTCGCCTTCAGGTGAGCAGCCTTTTTGACCACACAGTGAGGCAGTAACACCGAGTCACACAGTAAGAAAGATACCTCTGTGTCTTTTCTCTTTGGATCCTCAGTGACAAAGAGAAAGGGTATCGTCTGCTTATTCCTGAAAATGGGTCTTTGCAGCATCTCACTGTAATTTTAGGAACATTGGTTCATTTTTGTTTGCAGCTAGAGATTTGTTTGAAAAGGTGATCTGGATTACCTTTGTATCATAGTGATGTAAAGTGCTTTTATTTTTAAAATAAATTTAAGTGGAAAAAATGAATCCCTTTCTTAAAACAATACTAGAAAGCAGAAGCTGAATTAGGCACAGACATGGAAAGCTCACAGGGGAGGTAAGGTATTAGATGTCGTTGGGTTTTAGGATGGGATGAACCACTTTGGATGTGAGAGTTGGACCATAAAGAAAGCTGAGTGCTGAAGAATTGATGCTTTTGAACTGTGGTGTTGGAGAAGACTCTTGAGAGTTCCTTGGACTGCAAGAAAATTCAACCAGTCCCTCCTAAAGGAGATCAGTCCTGGGTGTTCACTGGAAGGACTGATGTTGAAGCTGAAACTCCAATACTTTGGCCACCTGATGCGAAGAGCTGACTCATTGGAAAAGACCCTGATGCTGGGAAAGATTGAAGGCGGGAGGAGAAGGGGATGACAGAGGATGAGATGGTTGGATGACATCACCAACTCAATGGACACGAGTTTGGGTAAACTCTGGGAGTTGGTGATGGACAGGGAAGCCTGGCATGCTGCAGTCCATGGGGTCGCAAAGAGTCGGACACGACTGAGTGACTGAACTTAACTGAACTGAACCACTTCGTTAAGGCAATCTGCCCAAAGGAGGCACCATTCAAACTGGGACCCAGAGAAGAACAGGAGAGCTGGGAAAGCACGGAGGCAGGGCAGAAAGAGGGGGCAGCGGGCCCCAAATCATATATCAGGGCCGAGGGCTGCAAGCATGGTTTCAAGACGTGGTTGAGGCCTGGAGTTCTGGAGGGCATCAGCTAGAGGGGAGATGAGTGGGAGGGGCGGGTGCAGGAGCAGGGGGGGCGCTGATCAGGGGTCCATGGAAGTGTCTCAAGCAAGGGCCATCCTGAAAGCTACTCTGCCTTTGCTGCTGCTCCTGGAGGGGGTCTCCTCCTTCTCTGGAAGATTCCCTGTGCTCATGATTCCATCTGGCTGGCACATCCCATGGCTTCTTTGTCTCCCTGGAGAGAAGCAGAGGAGAAGGGTGGGGTGACTGACAGGTGAGCCTCGAATCTTCACACACACACATCTTTACGATCCCAAGTAAGAAATTGAAACGTGACCATTTCCATCCCCAGCGCTTCTCATGGGAGTTTGACTTGGACTCGGGGCACGCTTCTGGAGCTGCTGAGCTGCTTCACGGCCGTGCTTGGGCTGTGGGTGAACTCACTCCTTGTGCCAGTCAGCTTTCGTGCCAGAACTAGACACCTGCAGGCCTTAAACAACAGAGATTTATTCTCCCACAGTTATGGAGGCTGGGAGCCTAAGGTCAGAGCCTGCCAGGGCTTGATTTCTGGTGAGGACTCCCCTGTCGGCTTGCCGACAGCCTCCTTCTCACTGTGCCCTCATGCAGAGAGGACTTTTATGCACAGTCTACTTTCCTCTTTTGAAATTCTCATGATCCACCATGCCAAAGTATTTTGCCAGGACACTGACCGTGGCATCTGCCAGGCTCCCCGCACCCCTCCACCCCTAGTTGAGTGTCTGCTCTGAGCCTCCCTCTGGGAATGTGGCTTTCTCTGTCCAATCTGCTTTAGGCTCCAGTCTCGGAATGAGTGGTGATTCTGGGTTCACCGAGTTCTGCTTCTTAAGTTGGAAGTGGGCTGAGTAGCCCCAGAAACTCCTAGGTAAGTGTGGAGGATTTCCTTCAATTATATGCAAATACAAAAATATCTTTACTGAGACTAAAATCCTTGCTGGTGTCAGAATTTGCTAGAGCAGTTTGGCTAAGTATGAAATGTATGGAGAAGTGGACTAAAATGGCACAGGGGTGATTGGAGTGTGTTCTCATGAATTTAGAGGTAGACAAAAGTCTGTAGAACCAGAGTCAACATTACCCAGAATTTGAACAGCTATATCAGTCAAAATGCTTTTGAACTGTGGTGTTGGAAAAGACTCTTGAGAGTCTCTTGGACTGCAAGGAGATTCAACCAGTCCATCCTAAAGGAGATCAGTCCTGGGTGTTCATTGGAAGGACTGATGTTGAAGCTGAAACTCCAATACTTTGGCCACCTCATGCGAAGAGTTGACTCATTGGAAAAGACCCTAATGCTAGGAAGGATTGGGGGCAGGAGGAGAAGGGGACGACAGAGGATGAGATGGCTGGATGGCATCACCGACTTGATGGACACGGGTTTGGGTAGACTCCAGGAGTTGGTGATGGACAGGGAGGCCTGGCATGCTGCGATTCATGGGGCCGCAAAGAGTTGGACACGACTGAGTGACTGAACTGAACTGAACTGATCAGTCAAAATTCCAACAATGCCAATAACAGTAACAGATTTGTTGAGGTCTTACACATTGGAATGCTTTATATGCATTAGTAAAATTTATATCTTCTGGTAGATATTTCACTGTGTATGTGGGGTTTGCATTTTAGAAAACAGAAAGGAAACCATTGGATATTAAAGGGAATAATACTTTTTCACCACATAAAGTAAATGATTAGAATAGAAAGTCCTTACCACTCACCAGGATTATCCAAAAGATTGAAATTCGCAGAAGGTCCCTGTTCTTGAGTGTTCATGACAGCACACATCGTTGGCAAGCATTTGCTGTGACTTGTAGAGCAGTGAACTGGTGTCCTGTAGACTCTCTTTCACACGAGCTCTGCAGTGTTTTCCTGATAGACCTCCCCAAGCAAGACCTCATTCCGTGCACGTCACTTGTGACCGGAAGAGAACAGTTTGTCCATCTGTGTTTGGAACAGAGTCCAAGTGTCCACATGGCACCAGGCAACCTGATGTGACCTGCTACATCCAGAGGGGTGGTATCCAAGCCTCTGTGAGTTCTCTGCGCTAATCTGGTGATCGTGAAACCGGCATTGCGGCATTGTCATCATTACTTTTGGCCAGGACTTCCCTTGTGATTCAGAAGTGAAACATGCAGGCTTTCTGCCATCTAGCAAGAGCCCAGGCTCCTTGTTTAAGAAGGCAAAAGCCGTTTTAAAAAGTGTGTGACGAGAGTCCTGAGTGTGGTGAGCTGAACTGGTAGAAAATAACATTCAGCTCAGTGTTTTGGCAAGGATTGGGATTGTGAGGCAGACACGTTTGTTTACCTTCCCAGCTAGAAAAGACACATGTAGGTCGGCAGCCAAGAAGAGGAGGGTCGAAACGGGGAATAGGGAACAGGACTTGGCTCTGCTTATATTGATTTTGGCAAAAACGCCACGTGAAAAATTATGCCTCAGATAAAAATAAATTATAATCTACAAGTATTTGAATGAGAAGGGTTCCCTGTGAAAACTTAATAAATGAATGCTAATTCAGTTACCAATTTGTTGCCATGAAACATAACCATTCGTGTTATTCCGTGGAGCTTGTTTTGGAAAAGATTGCATAACCCATGAAGCAATTCTTCATAAAGTACATAAAAGTGTCAGCTTATGTATAATTTACACAGCAAATGTTAGTTATGGTCTGTTTAATAGTATTTAATGCTGTCCTATGACATCATTCTTTCATTTACCAATTGAAAAAAAATAAAAAGACCCATCAAAAACAGTTTATAGAGTCAGAAATATGCTTATTGAATTTGATAAAAATTGTAGAGGACGATAGATTCACTGGGGGAGGGATCTTGAAAAGATTTTTGGAAAGAGTTATTGTGCAAATGCATACCCAGTATTTACTCTATACTTATTTTAATCATAATTTACTAACTGGGTATGTGTTATCTCACATGCTGCTAACATGCCTTAAGCAATTCATTTTGCCGACAGCATAGTAAATTGCCATATAGCTTTGGCCCTTTATTAGCACCAATGATTAAATCCAATTTTTGTTGTAGTTACTACATTTTGTGCACTGCCTACGGGGCATCCCTGTGGAGGGGAGGGAGAGGAGCTGCTGCTTGTATCCTAATCTCCCTCTTTTAGCCCCAAATCCATTCTGTACCTTTCAGCAAGATATACCCACCTACGTCTGTTTACATGACTTTTCTACCGTGTAGGATATTTTTAGTGCTGTATGAAAAAGCAGCTCAAAATGTTTGAAAACTGTGGTATTGAATATAATATAGCCCATGATCTGTCTTTGTGCTGTAAAAGCATTGAATTAAAAAAAATCTACCCCTTCTTCTGTGTGTGTATGAGTGTGTGTGTGTGTGTGTGTTTGTGTGTGTTGAATCCTATAGGAAGACAAGAATTGACTTCATATATTATGGGACCAGAATATTCTAGTATGTTAACTCTGGGTGAATTCTCATAGGGTATGTAACTGTATTATTTAACTCAGCAAAGCAAGTCGGAGTACAATTTGTGTGAAATGTATTACAGAAGACGAAGTTACAAACGCTCACGTGTCATGAACCCTGGCACGCGTTTCTTGGAGTTCCACTGGATGGGAGTTTGCATAATCCAGCTCTGAGTTTCCACACTCTGAGTTCACACGCTACACATGTGCACTGTGTCTCAGAACCTCATTTTATTTGCAAATGGATTTCCTGGCTCCCGAGTTTGGGTTTGATCCAGGGGTCCTCAATGAGTCTGCAAGGAATATTTTTGTAAGTTTTGCCTGAGCACTGGTAGGACAAGATCTCAGAAAGCCAACAACTCAGACTGAAACCCAACCCTGTGCCCACCCCACACTCCCACCGGGAGGAGTCTGGGCCCCTGCTTCTCGTGGGTCACGGGTCGCATGCCTGGGAAAGGGGAGGGTTTGTTTCTCAGCCAAACTTCAACATCTGGTGAGTTGGCTTCCAGTGTAGCTGCTTGAAAGGCCCTCAGCAAATGTCCTTCAGGAACAACTTGGGGTCATCCTCCGTGGAATGGCACCCATAGGTTTTACATGAAGGATTCCTCACTATCTTTCTTTGCCCGGGGTGGGGGTGTTCTTTGCACTAGGGAGACAGAAGAACATACACCCCAGCAGTTTATCTCCTGATCCTGGGGGCGCCCAGGTCTGGGGTCTGATGGTGGTGCCGTGTTCCAGGGCAGGGTGCTGGTGAGTTTCACCTCTGATCCCCACCACCTGCTATGCATCTCCTGAAGCACACACTGGACCAAGATGGCATCTGTTGTCTCGGCTTGTCCGCGAAGCCTCCTTATAAAAGCCTGGGGAAGGAGCCCCTTTGGTCCTCTCGGTCTCTGGCACCTCTCTGCACATCTCCTTTTGCCCGTCTCTCTCTCTGTATCCTTCATCCTTGACCCAGTGCAGGCACTCTGCAGCTGCTCAGGGCTTCCCAATTCCTAGAGAAGTTTCCCTTTGCCCTATTTCTCACCATGACTACTCCGGGCTCCTCCCTCCCTTCCCTCTCTCTGATCCAGATGCTCCAGTACTAAATGCCATTCCTTCTTGGTCCTGCTGAGTGCAAATTTGGAAATGTGGGCTAATGGGGAATCCCGAGTTAATGGCTTTCCCTCCAATGTAACACTTTTCAGACAAGCTACTTTCACCCAAGGGAGGGAACGGAGAGATGGGGATTTCTGCTTCAGCATCAGGCCTTGATCGAAGATGAGATTTTGACAAGGAGGCCTTTCGAGGCTTTTGAGCTCAAATCCTGGAGGCAGCTGCCCTTCACTGCCACTGGGACGGGGTGGTGGGGGGTGGGGGGATTCTGTCTCCACCCTCTGACTCCTCCCCGCCATCCCGTCTTCCCCAGCTCTGGGTCCCGGCTTTGTGTGTAGAGTTTGGCCAGGCTCTGGATGAGTCTTCAGCTGGCCGCTGAGTCCCTCTGGCTTTGGGACCTGGGGAAGTCTCCCACGTTTCCTCATTTATAGAGTGGGTAGTTCTGTGGGCTTCCTGGCGGGGGGTGGGGTGGGGAGTAGCTGCAGAAGCTGCACCCAGGAACGCAACCCAAGCACATCCCAAACTGCAAACTGTAGACTGTGATACTACAGGTGATTTTATCTCGTAGGCCGATTCATCAGGGAGAACTGGAGGACAGGAGCAGAAGGAGCCTTAGAAAATGCACCTCGCGGTGACCTGAAACATCCCCTGGTCTGCTTCTGTTGAGGTTTTGGCTCTGGGTGAGCGGAGGACCACTCTGTGGTTGACCAGAAGGAAACGAGGTGGGCCAGACCAAGAGAAAAGCCAGCGAGGAGGAGACTTCAGATGTGACGATGAGAAGACCTGTCTGTGTCTGGGGCACACATGTGGGGCTGAGAACCCACTTTTGACCCTCCCACTCCTTGGTTTCAAGGCCTCTATTCTGCCCTCTTTAAAATGCCAAGAGAGATCCTCTCCAGAGACTGTCACAACCGCATGAGGCAATGGATTTCTCTTGGGTAAATTACCTGGAGAATTTCTGAATCCACCTGATAATTTTAGAGAGGGCCTTAGACAGACACACAACTTTGTGAGTCTGAAGATACAGTCTCCCTGATGCCACCTCCTATGAACTCGATGCTTACAGGGCTCATCAGCCTCTTTGAATTAAGGTAAATCCAGGTCATACAGAAAAATCCAAAAGGGAGCCCGGCTCCTTTGTCATTTTCACATGTCTTCCTTCTGAAGATCAAAGCTGCTGTCCTTTGGAGAGATTACTTGACTAATTGTGTAGTTATAGCTTAGACTCAATGAATAGTTAAATGGCTTTTTGCTGTCAAAATTACACCTTCTCCAGGAGCTGGAAGGAACAATGGCTCTGGTTGAGTCTGGTTGCTGTAATATTGATATCCTTCATGAATAGTAAAAAGATTGCTTTTTTTAAACCTTTCTTGGTTAAATTGATCCCTTTTCTTTAGGGACTTATAGAAATGGGTAGCCCGTGAAAACAGCCTAAACAGCGGCTGTTGGGGATGAAATGGAACTGAAAGAGGTAATTTCTCCTGGAAATCCATGAAGCAGCAGGGAATGCTCCAACACACGAGGTTCATAGAAACTTCAAATGCTTCGTCTTCTTTTTACCTGTGCTTAGAAGTTAAAAATGTTGTTAAGCAGTTTTGTTTTGTTTTCCTGCCCATTTTTTTTTAATCCCCACTCCCTCTGCCAAACAAAAGCATATGATGGTTTTTGGTGAGTGGGGTCCTTTTGTTGTTGGATGTTTAATTTCACATAGTTTATCCAGAATCACCCTATTAACAAATTCCTAACAGTAATTCATCTAAAACAAAACCCATTTCCCGGGAGCTTTCCGTCTCCCACCGGCCTGGTCAATGGCAAATCCACCTTATGCTCCCGAACGAAAACAAGGCCACAGAGACCATCTCTGTGACACGGGACTTCAGTGTCGCTTTGGGGAATGGGCTGCAAGATGCATTTACCCAGCAAAAGAAGAAAAAGGCATTTTGTTCCCCAACGTAGACAACTAACGGCGTATTTTTAATTACCTGACTGCTTTAGCACGGAAAGTAGTCAGTTTATAGTTACCTTCAATACGTAGACTACAAATTATTAGTGCATGAAAATGGTATCCAAGTTCTGTGGCTGGGTCTAGTAATTTTGGATATTTTCCATGCTATTACTGCCTGCTCCATATACCTTTACTGGTTCTTTTTGAAATTAACTTAATGGCACTCTGCAGAAATGGACTGCCTACTGAGAGTGTGCGCTTGCCTGCGAAGATGGACTGAGTTCCCACTGAGAGGCACTGATTTGGCACAAACAGAGAAATGCTTCAGCATTAATTTACTTGAGTATCAAATTATTCAAAATAAATAATTAAAGGCTTTTTAGGAGTGGGAGTCAATATTTGCTTTCAATATTTTGGATCCATTAACACATATCCCGTATTGAGAAAGGCCGGGGGCCTTGCCAAGTTCTGCCAGGCAGCAGTACATCCCTTAGATTGCTACAGGTTTTTCCCTTCAGGCATTAGATGTCATTTCTCTGTCCCTGAAATTCCTCCGCAGCCCCTGGTACGCTTATCTGGTGAGTCTGCCCTCCTAGCTGCAGTGGGTCTAGTGGTGTCTGATGCCCTTCCCTTTTCGCTGCCCTGGGGCCCGCAGCCCTCCCCCTCCAGGCGGCGTTTCTCTGGAGGGACAGGGCCCCTGGGGAGAGAGACGTGGGGACAGGAGGCCTGGGTGGTAGCACGGAGGCTGGTGCCCACGGCGCAGCCGTGTGGGGAGAAGAGCCCCCAGATGCTGCCCCTGGAGCATCAGTTTGACCCAGGCCTTGTCAAATCTGAAGCATTTCCCTGATCTCCTGCCCTGCCTTTTGCTGGAGGCCTGTCTGCCCTCACTTGACTTGGAGCTTGTCATCATTGACTTGGAGCTTTCACTGTGGTTTGCAGCCTGGGAACAAATGGTAACCCAAGGACAGTGCAAGAAGCCACTGAGGGAGGTCTCAGTATGGAAAGGACGTGGCCATCCTTCAGCTCTGTCCACTGAGTGTGTATGCACAAAGTGGTCAAGTGATTGACATCCGAGAACATCATCTTCTTACCTGATCACTTGGGGGACCAATCCTGTGGGACTGAGTGGTCTCTGAGTATCTCCGGTTAACCTATGTTCAGCTTGTGCGAAGGGGATGAGTGATGTGAATATCCCTTTAATTTCTCTCTCCAGTTCTCTCCCTGTCTCTGTCCAGAAGCAAGCGGGACCCACAGAGTCACAGAGAGAAAAGAGGAAGCAGTTAATTCTACCAAGGGCTCTCCACTCTCCTTCCATAAAGGCAGGGCAATTTCCATTTGAAAGGGAGGACTGCTAATGAGCTCCATTCTCCTAGCCTATCACCCCACAAGCAAGGGGCTGCTTTGAAGTCAACATTGTCTATTATGGGTGAAATACACCCCGCAGAACAAAGGGCAGTTCAAGTACAGACTTACAGACGCTAATGGCACACACTCAACCCCACTTCAGTTCCGCCAGCCGCTCTACTCTGAGGATGCCTTGAGTCCCGCGGGAGGGCACCTGGTCCTCCCCAGGCATCTCTGCTCCTCTGGGACCTGGGGCCCCAAATGCAGGCTTCTCATTGGTGAAAGAGCCCATTGCTCATTTCTGTCAGGTTTTAGAGAGCTGTGGGTAAGGACTTTTAAAGGTTTTATCAAAATGTTTTCCTTTTCAAGTACTCACAGGGGAAAAGAACACCGTTATAAACATGGTAGACTGGCCTTTTTGGCTGCATCTGAAATGAATATTTTCTGCCTATAAGTTCAGCAAATAGCACTGAGCTGCAGTAATTGGAGAACACGGTCTAAATTCCCTCCTCTGAGCAGGAGGAATTTGGCTTCAGATGTTAATCATTTTAGGTATGGATTTCATTGCTATTACACAACAGTACTTGGTTGCTCTGAAAGCAGAGGAATACACAATGTTTTTTACACAAAATGAGGAAGAAAGTGGGATTCCCCTACCACAGATCTGGGCTGCAGAGGACGAATCCATCTACTGAAATGTGGCCGTCACATCCCACCATAGCTGATGGGTTGCGGTCAGTACCACGTGGGCACCGCAGTCACGTGTGTGTTGCTGCATGTCAGCACAGCTTCTAACACACTCTGCCTGTTACCTTGTTTGCTCACCTTTTTCTGGAGCAGTAAGACTGACCCTAGCACGACAGGACAGTTTTGAGGATTAAGTCGGTAAGAGGTGGGAAGAATAATTGATGTGGCATCTTTTAATTGGCATTAAAAAACTGAACTCACAGCACTGTCAGTTACAAACCCTCTTAAACTATACATTGAAGAGAGGCATTAATAACAATAAGGAGAAGGGAAGAGGTGGGTAAATCACTTGTAAACCAGGGTGTGTGGCCATCAATTTAACATGGAATGGGAGGAACACTGACCTGTGAGCTCTCCTTTTACAGCACGCAAATGATGCTCTTTATAACTTAGGACATGTTTTAGCAACACGTCGGAAAACTATACTTGCTAGCATTACTCTATTTAGCATTACTAAGCATTCCAATCGCAAAGAAAGGCAATGCCAAAGAATGCTCAAACTACTGCACAATTGCACTCATCTCACACACTAGTAAAGTAATGCTCAAAATTCTCCAAGCCAGGCTTCAGCAATACATAAACTGTGAACTTCCAGATGTTCAAGCTGGTTTTAGAAAAGGCAGAGGAACCAGAGATCAAATTGCCAACATCTGCTGGATCATCAAAAAAGCAAGAGAATTCCAGAAAAACATGTATTTCTGCTTTATTGATGATGCCAAAGCCTTTGACTGTGTGGATCACAATAAACTATGGAAAATTCTGAAAGAGATGGGAATACCAGACCACCTGACCTGTCTCTTGAGAAACCTGTATGCAGGTCAGGAAGCAACAGTTAGAACTGGACATGGTACAACAGACTGATTTCAAATTGGGAAAGGAGTATGTCAAGGCTGTATACTGTCACCCTGCTTATTTAACTTATATGCAGGGTACATCATGAGAAACGCTGGGCTGGAAGAAGCACAAGCTGGAATCAAGATTGCCGGGAGAAATATCAATAACCTCAGATATACAGATGACACCACCCTTATGGCAGAAAGTAAAGAGAAACTAAAAAGCCTCTTGATGAAAGTGAAAGAGGAGAGTGAAAAAGTTGGCTTAAAGCTCAACATTCAGAAAACTAAGATCATGGCATCTGGTCTCATCACTTCATTGGAAACAGATGGGAAAACAGTGGAAACAGTGGCAGACTTTATTTTTGGGGGCTCCAAAATCACTGCAGATGGTGATTGCAGCCATGAAATTAAAAGACGCTTACTCCTTGGAAGAAAAGTTATGACCAACCTAGACAGCATATTAAAAAGCAGAAACATTACTTTGCCAACAAAGGTCCATCTAGTCAAGGCTATGGTTTTTCCAGTGGTCATGTATGGATGTGAGAATTGGACTATAAAGAAAGCTGAGCTCTGAAGAATTGATGCATTTGAACTGTGGTGTTGGAGAAGACTCTTGAGACTGCACGGAGATCCAACCAGTCCATCCTAAAGGAAATCAGTCCTGGGTGTTCACTGGAAGGACTGATATTGAAGCTGAAACTCCAATACTTGGACCACCTCATGCGAAGAGCTGACTCATTGGAAAAGCCCCTGATGATGGGAAGGATTGGGGGCAGGAGGAGAAGGGGGTGACAGAGGATGAGATGGTTGGATGGCATCACCGACTCGATGGACATGAGTTTGGGTAAACTCCGGGAGCTGGTGATGGACAGGGAGAATTGGCGTGCTGCGATTCATGGGGTCGCAAAGAGTCAGACACGACTGAGTCACTGAACTGAACTGAAGCATTACTAAGATATTTCTCTTTTTCTAATATTTCATCTTCCATAATTGTACTTGCTTTATTCCAGGACCCCTTGTCTTTCATTATGGGATCCCTGGTCTTCTCTTGCTCGGATTAAACATTCACATTTAAGCATCGCCTTATCCTACTCCAGGAGTTTAATGAGAGTGAGATCATCAGTGACATTTCTGTGCTTCCATGTCTTGTGCTTGTATCCAAGACCTCATCCTTGCTCACTTTTCATCACGAACTTCTCCCACCTTGTCTATTCCTCATCACCTCTCTCCCGTCAGCCTGAGTGGTTCCCTGAGGTCCCCACCATGAGCACTGCCCATCTTGGTGCTCACAACATTTAATCTCACTGTGTTTCTCCTTGTCGAGATATGAAATGGTACCAGACAATGGAAGCCTTCCTCATAGTCCCTTACAGTCACCACTCTGCCGAAGGCAACCACCATTCTGACATCTATCATCACAGTTCAATTTTACCTGTTTTAAAACTTCCAATGTCTGAAATTACATTCCATCCACTCATGTATATTGCATCTGGCTTTTTAGCTCAACAACATTTCTACAAGATCTAGCCATGTATATAGCAATACTTTGTTCTTTTTCACTGCAATATAATATTCTACTACATGGAAGTATCACAATATTATTATGTGTCCTACTGTTGGTGGATATCTGTGGGTTTCCACCAAGTTTTGGTAATTAGAAACAGCACTGCTGTATATGTGGGCTTCCCTGGTGACTCAGACAGTAAAGAATGCCTGTAATGTAGGAGATCTGAATTTGATACCTGGATCAGGAAGATCCCCTAGAGAAGGAAATGGCAACCCACTTGCCTGGAGTATTCCTGCCTGGAAAATCCCATGGGCAGAGGAGCCTGGCAGGCTATAGTCCATGGTGTAGCAAAGAGTTGGACACAACTAAGGGACTAACACCTTCACTTTTCCACTGCTGTATATGTACATATATCGTATAATTGAATATGCTTGTGTGCCTGGATTCTTTATTCTGTCTTTCCATCATGAGTTTTCATAATTGATTTGAGTAACACATTTTTCTCTCATTAAAGTCTAATACATTTTTTAACTTCAAGATTGTCCTTTCCATTTCCATATAAATGTTAAAATCAGTTCGTCAACTTTACACATAAAATGCCTCAGGATTTCAAGACTGGGGTTTTATTGACTCTCTAGGGAACTGACATAATTACACACTTGAGTCTGTTAATCAATGCTCATGACATATATATACACTCATTTCAATCTTCTGTAATTTCTTTCAGTGATTTCTGTTTTCTGTGCAGACACTGTACATCTTTTGCAGATTTGTTCCTAGTTATGTGATTCTTAATGCTATTATGAAAGTGATAGTGAAAGTCACCCAGTTATGTTTGACTCTTTGCAGCCCCATGGACTGTAGCCTCCCAGACACTTCTGTACATGAGATTTCCCAGGCAAGAATACTGGAGTGGTTTGCCATTTCCTTCTCCAGGGGATCTTTCTGACCCAGGGATCGTACTCAGGTCTCTTGCATCTCCTACATTGGCAAGCAGACTCTTTACCACTACCACCTCCTGGGAAGCCCTATAACAACACTGCATTCCTAAAATAAACCCCATGGAAATGTGATGCATTTGCCTTTTTCTTTCATACCAGATTTGGTTTGTTAATATTTGGCAAATTTGCTTCCCAGTTATTAGACCTGTACTTTTTCTTTTTCATAAGGCCCTTATCAAATGTTGATGTGAAGATTATATTGATTTTGAAAAATAAATTGAGAGATTGATTTCTCTTTTGCTAAGCTTTGAAAAAAATTAAGGTAGGCACCATTTCTTTCTTAAATACTCAGAAGAATTCACCAAAGAAGTCATTTAGATGTTGGGTTTTCCTTTGTGGGATGTGTTTGAACTACAAGTTTAATTTTTTTAATACATATCAAGCATTTCAGATTTTCTATTTCTTCTTGAGTCAGTTTTGTATGTTTCAGTGATAGATTCCACCTAAATTCTCCTAATGTATTGACATGAAGTTGTTCAGAATATCATCTTCTTAACATCTATAATATATACATAGATGGCCTTTTTTTGTTTTTGTTCCTGGTGTTAGTATTGTTGCCTTCCTTTTTCTTGATCAGTCTCACCTTATCTATGTGTATATTTTGTTAGGTTTTTCAAAAAGTCAGCTTCAGGCTGTGTTTATTTTCTACTGCTTTTGTTTTATATTTAGCTGGTTTATGCTCTTACTTTGCTCTTCTTTCTCTTTCTGCTGTCTCAAATTTGCTACTTACCCCAGTATTGAATTCTTAAGTTCTTTTTTTCATTTCTTTGGGCCCAATTTACTTTTTATTTTTAGGGTCTTCATATGAGTATTTAGGGCATCCGTTCTCAAAGTATCTTCTGTGAACCTTGGAGGTACACAGGGAATTTAGGTGCCCAAAGAAGTCAAAAGTATTTTCATAATAGTACTAAAATAATACAATATTCACTACCTTTTTACTGTGTTGTTATTTTTTATTGATGATGTAAAACTAACAGTGAATAAAATTGTTGGTGCCCTTTGAATTAGCATAGTAACACCAAACTGTATTAGTAGACATTACATACTTTAATGCCACATACTTTGAAACAAACTGATAGTTTCACTTAAAAATATATTTGATGAGTAAAAAATAATAATTTTATTTGTCTTTTAATAAATATTCTGTATGGCAAAATAAGAAATACGTGTAAAGCATTTCTGTTGAATACTGAAGTCTAGTAATTGACTCAAAGGAGAGTACTTTTGTGATTGTTGGCGATACAAAATGAACTAGGCCCCTTTTTTTCGTGAATTGCTATTTTACTTGAAAAACTGACAGACAAGTTATGGTTATTCCAAGCTGGGTATTTAGCAGACGTTTTTCAAAAGAATAATAAAATAAATTTGTCATTTCAAGGAAAATCACTGAGAATATTTATTGCCAATGATAAACTTCAAGCTTTTAAGCAAAACTGAAAATTTTGGAAGGCTTGCATTCACCAGTTATTGGTCCAGTGTGCTGGTTTGCCTGGAGCTGTGGAGTTTCCTGGGATGCAGGGATTTCAGTGCTAAAATTGGGACAGTCCCAGGCAAACGGAGGTTGTCTACTAACAGGACCTTGATAGCTTTCCCAAACTTTGAGACATTTATAATGAGATAGGTAGAGACATTACTGAGTATAATTTCCAAATATTGTATAAGGATAATATGTTGACATTTGCAAGATCTGCATAACTCAGCAAATGAATATTTTCCAAATGGCTCTTATATGCTCACGCTAAGTTGCTTCAGTTGTGTCCGACACTGTGACCCCATGGACTGTAGCCTGCCAGGCTCCTCTGCCTATAGGATTCTCTAGGCAAGAATACTGGAGTGGGTTGCTGTGCCCTCCTCCAGGGGGTCTCCCCAACCCAGAGATCTATCCTATACCTCTTATGTCTAACCTGCATTGTCAGCTGGGTTCTTTACCGCTAGTGCCACTTGGGAAGCTACTGATTATTGTATAATGTTATGAAATTATGTGTGAGTGAAAGATCCAGTCAATGTGTAAGACAGACATGGATTCTAATGTAACAGAGTAGAGAAAATGCATGCACATTGGATTTCACATTGCAATTAACCTTTAAGAAATTACACCTGACAAATTTTGGTGTAGTATCAAAGTATCAAAGACCTACACAATTACCTGCCAAAGCTATCAAAATACTCCTTTATCCAACTACATAGCTATGTGAAGATAAATTTTCTTTATGTACTTCACCCAAAACAAAATATCAAGACAGATTGAATACAGCTGCAAATATGAGGATAAAGCTGTTTTCCATTAAGCTAGGCATTACAGAAATTTTCAAAAATGCGAAACAATGCCAAACTTTCCACTTAATATTTTACTGTAGACAATTTTTTTTCTAAAATGATGTTGTCAACATTAATTTGTCATGGATTCATTATCGTTACTTAAAAAGAACTGATAAAAAGATTTTAAAAGCCTAGTATTAATGGCACCCCACTCCAGTACTCTTGCCTGGAAAATCCCATGGATGGAGGAGCCTGGTAGCCTGCAGTCTATGGGGTCGCCAAGAGTAGGACACGACTAAGCGACTTCACTTTCACTTTTCACTTTCATGCCTTGAAGAAGGAAATGTCAACCCACTCCAGTGTTCTTTCTTGGAGAATCCCAGGGATGGGGGAGCCTGGTGGGCTGCCATCTATCGGGTCACACAGAGTCGAACACGACTAAGGTGACTTAGCAGTAGCAGTAGCAGTATTAACTTAGAGTATGATAAATAAGGATTGATATTATTCACATAAGCAAGAATTATTTGGGGTCCTCAATGATTTTTAAGACTATGAAATAGTCTTGAGACCAAAAAGTTACAGGACATTTGGCTTAGATCATAATTTTGCAGCCTTTACACGTATCCAAAATGTGCATTTAAGGGTATACATTTCTTTCTAGGTACTACTTTATCTGAAAATTTCAGTAAAACTTGTTTTCATTATTATTCAGTCTGGGATTGACATATATATATACTACTATGTATAAAATAGACAACGAATCAGAACCTACTGTATAGCTAGGAAACTCTACTCAGTGCTATGTGGTGCCCTAAATAGGGAGGAAATCTTAAAAAAAAGGGGATATATGTTTATACATAACTGATTCACTTTGCTGTACAGCAGAAACTACACAACATTGTAAAGCAACTGTACTCCAATAAAAATTAATTAAAAATATGTTCTAATTTTCATTATGATTTCTTCTTTTATTGCACATTATTTAGAATTGTGTTGGTTAATTTCCAAATAATTAGGAAGGAATTTTTGGTTATCTTTTAGTTATTAATTTTGAGCTCAATTCCACTCTGATCATATAACATATTATATTGAGACTTGTTTTATAATCCAACATATATTCTAAGAAATGTTTTGTGTGAATTTGTTAAGAATATGTATTCTGCGGTTGTTGGGTGTAGTATACTATGTATGTCAAACAGGTCCAATTTGTTAACTGTGACTTTTACTTCTTCTATAGACTTACTGGTTTTATTTTTTCTGCTTATTCTATCTTCCACTGAGAGAACAGTATTAAAATCTCTAAGTAAATTTGTGGATTTCTATGGTTTTACTTTTACTTCTGTTGTGTTTGCTTTATATATTTTGAGGCTATTTTATTAGGTGGAACACATTATAATTATTCTATCTTGTTGTTGAACTTTCCCTTTAATCACTATAAGATCTCTCTTTATTTCTAATAACATGTCTTGTGTTAGAGTCAACTTTGTCTGATATGAACATAGGTACTGCGGTCTTTTGGGGGTTGATATTTGCATGAGATCTCCACTTTCATTCTTTTCCTCTAACTTCACTGTGTCCTTACTAATAAAGCAAGCAACATCTAGCATATTTGAGCAGCGTGTAGTTAGGCTTTAAAAAATTCGTTTAAAAGATTATATGAGTCTTTGAACTGGTGTATTTACTTCATTTATGTGTAATGTAAACTTTGGTGTAGGGATTATATTTGAAGTTTTATTCTTTAGCTTTTACTTGTTTCCTCTATTTTCTCTAGCCTGATGCCAAGAATAAAAACATTATTTATTCTTTAAGTTTTTACTCTCTATCAGATTACTGGTTATCTGCTCTTTTATTTTTTTCTTATGGTTATATTCCCTTTTATTTTTTTCTCATGGTTATTCTCATGGTTATTATTTTTGGTGGGTCTCTGGGTGACTTTCATATTCTTAGCTTATTAAAGTCAACTCAGATTAAACCTTTTATCGTTTTTTCCAACAATGCAAAGACCTTAAAACATTTTGATTATGCTTGTTCTGTTTATTTCTTTGAGCTGTATAGATATTTTAACAGTATTAATTCTTCTGATTTATGAGTGTGGAAGTTCCTTCCATTTATTTATGTCTTTCTTTGATTTCTTTCATCAATGTCTTCTACTTCACAGTCTTTAAGTCTTTTGCTTCCTAGGTTAAATTTATTCCTAGGTATTTTATTCTTTTTGGTGTCAGTATAAGTGCTATTGTTTTCTTAATGTCTCATTCTTATGGTTTGTTATTAGTTTATAAAATACTGTATAGTACATACAGATTTCTCTATCTTGATTTTGTATCTTGCAACTTTACTGAATTCATGAATTAGTCCTAATAGCTTTTTGTGGTGTCTTTTGGTGGTGTCACCTATAAACCAGAAAGCCAGAAGACAATGGAGAGAAATCTTTTAAATGCTAGAAGAAAGTAATAGCTGCTTTAGGAATTTATTCTCATTGAAGTATCTTTTAAAAATAAAGAACACATGAAGTTTGAAAAATAAGAACATGTATTTATAGTACACCCATACTAAAAGAAATATTAAAGTAGATTATTAAGGTACACAGAAAATGGTAATGAGTAGATTCACAGGGACTTCTCAGTGGTCCAGTGGTTAAGACTCTGTGATCCCAACGCAGGGGGCATGGGTTTGATCCCAGGTCAGGGAAGTAGATCTTGCCTGCTGCAACTAAGACCCACCACAGCCAGATAAATAGATACATACGTTGAGCTTCCCAGGTAGTGCTAGAGGTAAAGAATCTGTCTGCCAATGCAGGAGACATAAGAGATGTGGCTTCAATCCCTGGGTCAGGAAGATCCCCTGAAGGAAGAAATGGCAACTCACTCCAGTATTCTTGCCTGGAGAATCCCATGGACAGAGGAGCCTGTTGGGCTACAGTCCCGGAGGTAGCAGAGTTGGACATGACTGAAGTGTGCGTGCATGCATCTGCCAATGGTGAGCTTTACTTCTTCTATTTAACACGAACACCTTTTATTTATTTTCCTTGCCTAATTCCTCTGGATAAGAGTTCCAAATCTATGTTGAATAAAAGTGGTGAGAGTAGGTATCTTTGTGTTTTTACTGGTGTTAGAGGAAAAGCTTTTAGCTTTTCACCACTTGAGTGATGCTTGTTGTAGAAGCCTTTCTAATGGACTTTGCTTCCTTAAGCACCTCTGTGAACCTACTCAGTACCATTTTCTTTGTACCTTAATAATCTGCTTTAATGTTTCTTTTAGTATGAGTGTGCTATAAATACACATTCTCATTTTTCAAACTTTATGTGTTCTTTGTTTTTAAAAGATACTTCAATAGGATAAATTCCTAAAGCAGCTATTACTTTCTTCTAGCGTTTAAAAGATTTCTCTCCGTTGTCTTCTGGCTTTCTTCATTTATCTTGAAAACATAGTAGTCTATCTTATTACTTTTCCTTTATTTATCCTTGGTTGTGTCTGCTGTTAATTTTTTCCCTGTCTTTGGTTTTCAGTTTTGGTATGAAAATCGAAACTGTATTTATCCTTTTTACATTTATCCTTTCAGGGACTTTGTAGAGTATCTTGAAATTCTTCTGTCAGAGTTGGAAAAAATCTCACCCACTATCTCTTCCAACGATGCTTTTATCTAACCTTTCCAGTTAACCATATGTTAGATTTCTTTACCCTGTCTTCATATATCTCTTAGGTTTTCCTGGGCCAATTTTGGATCTTTCATATTGATCTGTCATTATTTCACTTATCATCTCTTCTTCTGTGTCTAACTTTCATGTAAATCAATTGACTAAATTCTCAAGTTATATATTGTATTTCACTATGATTCTTTATCGATCCCAGTTTTCTGACAAAATTCTCTATTTTCATTAATTTTCTCAAACATATTCATTATAACTACAGTTCATATCTGAATCACCTGTGAGCCTGGTCCTATCTTCAATTGTTTCTCTTGATTTTTATGATTTATTCCTATTGCATGTCTCAGGTGGTAAGTTTTTATTTGAATGTCAAGAATCCATATGATAACATACGGCCACTGGATGATGTTACTCTTTATTTCTTGGGGGGATGAAATAGGGAAGATGACCTTGACCTCATCTAGTCTGCTTTTCCATCAGTGAAAGGGGTGATCTATTGAGGCTAGTGAAAGTGAAAGTCGCTCAGTCGTGTCCGACTCTTTGTGACTCCGTGGACTACACAGTCTACGGAATTCTCCAGGCCAGAATACTGGAGTGGGTAGCCTTTCCAGTCTTCCAGGGGATCTATTGAGGCTAAGTCGTGTCCAATTCTTTGCGACCCCAAGGACCACAGCAGGCCAGGCTTCCCTGTCCTCCACTGTCTCCCGCATTTCTGTTCATGGTTTGCCCTATTCCTGGGCTGTAGAGTTTCAGAATTTCAGCTGAGAACCTGAAGTGCTTACCATGCGCCCGCCCCTCCTTAGTGAGCTCTGAACTTCAATTTTTGTCTCTCCAGGACTCTGCATCTGCCAAAATCCCTGCTTAGCTTTTAAGCCTCTTAGCAGCTGCTTCCCTCTCGGTGTCTCCTCCTTTGCCCTGTGTTCGCATTCACTGCTCGGTGTTGACGAGCGCCCTGGGGAGAACTGGGTGCGGAATACCAGGGCTGTCTTCTCTTGGGGTTTCTTTTACACTAGAATCCTGGCCTCTCATTTTCTGGCTGTGCTGCATTCCAATTGTTGTCTTCTCAGCCCAGTGAGACTTTTCTGGGCTACACTTTTCCTTTCAACTCTATTTCCTATGCTGTAAATTGGCAAATACCCCAGTGGGAAAAAAAGCATCAGTGAACAGAAGACTCACCCCAGTGCTCTCCCCTTCCCTCTGAGATTTCAAACCCTCAAGTCTTGGCTGTCTTGATTGGTTTCCAATGTCCTCAAGCAGATTTTTTTTCTATCCAGCTTTTAGAGTTGTTCTCAATAGTGGGGTCCTCTCTCATTGCCAGAAAGATTCACTTCCCTATAAGGGTTTCCCTAAAGCCCCTAAAGTTGTGCTTCACGCTCAATCCTGCACTCAATCACTTCTCGGCCTTTTGGTTAAGATCAAGCATAGTATGGGGGCTTCCCAGATGGCAGAGTGGTTAAGAATCCACCTGCCAATGCAGGAGATGCAAGAGACAGAGACACAGGTTCAATCCCTGGATTGGCAAAATCCCCTGGAGTAGGAAATGGCAACCCACTCCAGTATTCTTGCCTGGAAAATTCCACAGGCAGAGGAGCGTGGTGGCCTACAGTCCATGGGGCTGCAAAGAGTAAGACACGACTGAGCGCACACACACACAATCCTGGGCGGCTACCACTGGACTTGGGATGTTCTTGGGGAAGCATGAACTGGATTTGCTCTGGTGCTTGATAGTCGAGAGGTGGTCGCATCCTGTTTGCTTTCCTCTGCATTTTGTGTTACTGGTGGAAGTATCCTTCAATATCCTTAAAAATGCCTAGTTAGGGGTTACATTCATCTCTCAAACAGAGGCCAGTCATGTGGGTGTCATAGCCTCTATCTTGGAGGAAGAAAGGTGAATTGCAAGAACTTCCCCTCGGAGGAACTGGATCTGGAGACACGCGAGATACTGGGCACATTTTGTTGTTCAAACGCTAAGTTGTAACCAACTCCTTGCAACCCCATGGACTGCAACACGCCAGGCTGGCGTGCTCTCCACTATCTCCTGGACTTCATTCAACTTCCTGTTCATTGAGTCAGTGATGCTATCTAACCATCTCATCCTCTGCTGCCCCCTTCTCCCTTTGCCTCCAGTCTTTCCTAACACATGGATTCTGGCTTAGATGGGCACTTGGCAGGGTTGCCAGCCAGATGTGTGCTGGCTTTCACAGCCACTCAGCGGCCTCATCTTCTCCTTTGACTGGCCAACCTCTATTCCGGGATGCTTCTGGGTAAATCCCTGTGCTTAATGCTGTCCATGTGGGAGAGAAAGACAAAGCGATGTCCTCAGGCAACTGGTGCCTTTGGTCCCGGGCTCATCTGAGAGGCCAGTCTGGTTTTAACAGTGCACCATCTCAGTTATCTGCCTTGAGTTTTAGCTGTCAAAACAAACCAGTTCTGGGTCATTACCCCACGGTGCCAGCCAGAATTATGATCCTGGCGGGTTCTCCCCCATATCCTTGGCTCCCAAACAAATAGGCCCCAGATCTTTGCTTCTGTGTGACCCTGAGCATTTAAAAGCCTGCGTTTACTTACACCAGCCAAAGTTACCATAATAACAAAGCTTTCTGCTTATTTTCCAGCTTTGTCTATTCCTTCTCCTGGCTCAGAGGCTGGGTTGTGGTTGGCTCTGGTCCACGGCTCTCTTTCATCTTGCATTCCTGGCACTGAGTGCTGGAACAAACTTGAAGTTGCCACTTAAATTTAGGAAGCTAGGAGGTCTGAAACGAGGACTGGTTCCCTTGGAAAAGATCTATTTTGCCTAGTTTGCAACCTGATGGTACTGACTAATGGGGCATTAAGCTCATGCCATCTTTGTGGGGGCAGGAGGCCATGGCTTGGGCATTTTCTCTTCTACGGACCCCTTTGGCATTTGGCATGACCTCAGGACCCCCTTCTGAAACAATTTATTTAAAAATCTATGAGATGAAGGCAAATATTGTTGAAAGTGAAAGTGTTAGTCGCTCAGACATGTCCGACTCTTTGTGACCCCATGGACTGTAAGAACAGAGTTTTGCCAAGAGAACGCACTGGTCATAGGAAACACCCAGACTCCTCTGTCTGTGGGATTCTCCAGGCAAGAATCCTGGAGTGGGTAGCCATTCCCTTCTCCGGGGGATCTTCCCAACCCAGAGCTTGAACCCAGGTCTCCTGCATTGCAGGTAAAGACAGATTCTTTACCTCCTGAGCCACCAAAGAATAACTGAAATTAAGTTATCAAGTATTAGAAAAAAAATTACAGACACTAGACTAACTGTATGATGCCTGATTCTTTAACACACCAGTGACCTGGTCTGGGGAGGGGTAATCAATGCTCTCTGTAGAAGGGATGCTGAAAATGACTGACATTTCATGTCACATTGTGTTTGTAGCAGATATCTCAAAGCTTCTCCTGATTTCTCTCCTTACCCCTAAAAGCACCATGGTTTGCTGCCTGCATTCAGAATTAAAGATATGTCACATCTCAGTAATTTTTCCCATCCAGATTTATGAACCCCTGAATCCTCTCCAGGTTAAAACCTGAGTAAGGGTTACTGTGCGTCTGAGGCCAGAGAAGGGAGCATCTGTGTCCACATGTGGGACGGAAAAGGGTCAGGCTGGTCTTTGGCATTTTAACAATGAGCTGGCCTCCTGTCCTCTTGAGCCCGAACCGCAGACTGAATTCATCCAGTGTTTCTCCAGCCACTTCTATTTCATACCCTGTGCTTGTAAGTCCATGTCACTGGGTGCACCCTGAGCCCTCAGGTCCCAGCCCCTCTGTTCAGATAGGAGGAGCTCGATCGAGTTTGAAGGTCCCACCGGCACCCCTGGGGTCCTGTCCATCACAGTTACTCTCCCTGAAGAGCAGCTGCCAGCCTGAAAGAGCCAGTCATGCCAATGCAAACCAGGGACAGCATCTCGTTTCTTCCTGTGTGTGTGTGTGTGTGTGTGTGTGTGTGTGTGTGTGTGTGTAGGAAGAAGGAGTGACTGTCCTGAAGGGAGGCCACCAGTTAGATGGACTTCGAGTCTGAACCTTGCTCACATTTGGAGGCCCCGCCTGGAGACAGGGGCAGCAGAGGTGGACTGTTTAGACCCACACGCCAAGGGTCAGCAGAGGCCTCTGCCCAGGACACAAGTGCAGATTTTGCTGGAAAAGCCCCCAGACTACTGAGACAAGAGGCAAAGGATGCGGGAATTCCAAGCTTCCAGGATGCGGGCTGGACCAAGACACGCGAAACTGTGGGAACTGTGAAGCCAGGCCGGTGAAGGTCTCTGGATCTGGGGATCCGACACAGGGATGGGACGGGTGGGTGGGGAAAGAGGCTGACCACGGGCCAGGAGGTGGAAAAGATGGGTGCCCGGCCTGTGGACCAACGGGAGTGGGGACAGGACCCCCAGTAGGTCGTCACAAGCCTCAGTCTAAGGGAAATGGACCATTTGGCTGACATTTCCGTATTTTTAATTTTTGTAACGAAAACAGCCACTTGCAACGACAGCAAAGAAAATAAAACTTCAATAACAGCAACAGCCGTAGAAGTGATAGCCTCGCCCGCCACCCAAGACCAGCCCTGACGTTTTATGTCCTGAGCAAGGGTCACATGGAGTCACTATGAAAAGGTGCCGATGCAACTAACTAATCTTCCAGGTAGGTGCTGCGGCTCCCCCTCTGCGGGCGAGGATAGCTCCCTGGCTCCCTGGAAGGGAGGCTGGAGTTTCGAGTTAGGAGCGGGGCTCCTCGGTGTCCCTGTCTGTGCGTGGCAGCTGGAGAGCCGGCCCGTGGCCTCGGACCACGTGTCTCTCTCTGTACCTCTGACCACCTCTCACACTTTGAGGACCTTGCACACAAGCCCTGTCCCCTCGCACTCACCCGCAATGACCACCGGGCCAGCCTTGGAGCCTCTGAGTTGATGTGTCTTCAACAGCACATGTCACAGGGGAGATGGGCTGGGGTCAACCAGAGACCATGAACTCCAGGTGAGCGTATACCCTGCGGACCTCATGATCTCCTGTCTTCTGAGCAGCTGCAGGGGTCAGAGCAGAAGCTTGCCAAGTTCAGGGTGCAGGGCATGAGCCCCTCCCCCCTTCGGTGAGGAGGTTCCCGCATCCCACAGTCCAACTTTGCTCGTCTTCCCTCGCAGACCTCCAGCCCTCCTCCACGTGCATGGGTGTTTTTACCAGGTTGAAATCAGTGTATATGCCAGCTGGGACATTTTCTCACTCTCCACTATGTCACAATATTTCATTTGTACCTACATAGTCTTCCTAGTTAAAATACTTTGTTTTATTGCCCTAGAAATACATAATCACTGTAGATGAAGAAAATACAGAGAATTATGAATAAAAGAATCACTGTATCAGCCTAGAATCCATAGGTGGGTGCTACTAACATTTTGTTTATTTCCTTGCAGAATGTTTATGATACATACTCACATATACTTTTTTCAAAAATAAGATTTTCCTGTAATTGTTGTTTTGTAGCTAACTTTTTCCACATTTACTGTATCTCAAATTTTCCCAGGTGAATACGTGTATTTCTCCGACATTTTCCTTAATGGCATCCAGCATTTCAACGTATGGCTAAACAACAACAACAAGGATGATAATTTAAGACAAACCAGCTCTGTGCCAGATTCTGTGTTTTGTCAGAAATCACAGGATTTCTGAGAGGTGGGTATTGTGGCCCTCACTCTTAGGATAAAAGTTTCTGATTTTTGTAAATAATACTGTGTTGAACTTAATTGCTTACTGTATGAACTTAAAAACATAAGCGTTGCACTTATTTTAGTTTTTCTTCAGAAAAATTCCTAGGAATGGAGTTACAATATCAAAGATCATGCATGTTTTAAATAAACTTTGTGTGTGTGCTCAGTCCTGCCCGATCCTTTTCAATCCTGTGGACCATAACCAGGCTCCTCTGTCTATGGAATTCTGCAGGCAAGAGTACTGTCATGGGTTGCCATGCCCTCCTCCAGGGGACCTTCCTGACTCAGGAACTGAACCCGCATCTCCTGCATTGGCAGGTGGGTTCTTTACCACTCCACCACCTGGGAAGCCCCAAACTTGACGCACATTGCCAAATTTCCTTCTAGAAAGTTCTAGCTAACAACAAGAGAAACGCCCTTCCCCTGGACCAGGTTAATGAGGACCTGATACCATCAGTAAAAAGCAAAGGAAAACAGAACAGATGAAAGCCTGCCAGAATGACTACAGAGACACAGGAAGAGCCCTGGCGAGTTGGACGCCTGTGGTGCTGGGTGAGCTTATTCACTGCTTCAGAATGTTGTTACCCATTCTCACTTCTCTTTGGTGAGTCACCTTGCCAGGTTTCCTACTTATCTTTTACCTGTTGATTTTCAAGAGTTCTTTTTATCTTAAGGCTAATAACCACGAGCTAGAAGGAAATGGCAACCCATTCCAGTTTTCTTGCCTGAAGAACCTCATGGACAGAGGAGCCTGGGGGGCTAAAGTTCATGGGGTCACAAAGAGTTGGACACGACTGAAGGGACTTAGCACACACAATCCTATATTTAGCAAACATTTTCTCTCAAATGGTTTCCATTTTGATTTTATGTTAATATTAGGCATTTCTTCCTTTAGCAGTTTTTTTCATTTTTATTTAGACTTCTCTTTAATGATTCTTCTGCTTCCTTCTTTAGGTCTTGTGCTCGGAAAAGCCTTTCTCACACTAAACTTGCGTACTGTTAAAAATCATGTATATTTCTTACTTATCCTTGTTCTTTTTCATTTACTTTTTATTTGTATTTGGAATTTATTTTTTGCAAGATATTATATAAAGATTTAGACTGTTTTTTACATAGTTGACAAAGAATTTTGTGCCAAGCATTGAATAATCTATCCCTCTGGAATTCTTCTGACATCTCTTGTTTTCTTACTTATCTCATGACTTGCATTTTTAGTCCAAGTTCTTTGTTCAGTTGTGGTCATCTGGGTTTTCTGGAGTCACATAGTTTGCTGCCTGTGATGTATATGTAGGTACGTGAAAGTGGAAATTCCTCCCCATTACTCTTAGCTTTCAAAGTTACTTTGTTTTGTGGGTGTGGGGATTCTTGAAAATGAAATATAATGTTTACTTTTTCAGCTGCATGCTGTTTATTAATTCATACATTCATACTGGTGGTGGTGGTTTAGTTGCTAAGTCACGTCCGACTCCTGCGACCCCATGGACTGCAGCCCACCAGGCTCCTCTGTCCATGGGATTCTCCAGGCAAGAACACTGGAGTGAGTTGCCATTGTTAAGCCTCATCTAATAGTAGTGTTAGCTTCTCTAGATTTTTCTAGAAGGAAGATGTTTGAATAGCCAGTATTTACTTTAGGTGAATAATCTCTCCACAATATTTAGGTTTCATATTTGGGGGAAGTAGTCTCAGCCTCTTCTTTGAATTAAGATGTCAAGCCAAATCTCTCTCCTTTTGTCCATCCCTGAGAATGGCCTTCGCTTTCCTCACTTGGTCACCATCATCCTTACTGGGTGCAGTCTTGACCCCCACTTCTCCTCGCAGCTTCAAATCAGAAAGAAACCAGGCGAATCCCCGTTCTTTCTGAGGCTGGCGGTGACCAGGAGTCTGTTTCCGATGGTCTGTTTAGAGCTGCACATCCATCTTGAACGCCCGACTTGTTGTACAAGAGCCGAGATGCGTGTGGGAACTCTAGCCTGGGGCCTCCGTGTGTCCCGTCCTGCGGGTCATCCTCCCTTTTGTATTTGCTTGATCAAAGTCTTGTTGAGAACAAGGAAGCATGGAAGGGAAAAGAAGACAGGGAGCTCCAGCCTCCTTCACTGTCAGCCTCAAACTCGGCCATGTCCTGTGACCTTCACTGGCTTAGAAATGGGCAGGAAGTAAGCTTTACATTTAAATGCAAAATTATTTGGGGCATCAATGGAGGATGAAAAAGTCTAGTATCAGAATGAAGCCCGAGACAAGCAGTATGAGCGCTCAACCCTATATGTTCCCGCTGGATGGGCACCTGTCCTCAACCTGGAGGGGTCGTTGCTCAGGCCCCCCACAACCCCTCTGGCAGTTACAGCCCCAGTCTGCATGCGTGACAAGGTGGACGTGTCCCAAGGCCCCTGTAGCTGAGCTCCCCCTGCTTGGCCCTGAAGGGCTGGAGTGCCTGAGTGCCTGCTGATGCATTTCTGGCCCCATCCTCCTAGCCCCGCGTGCAGGAAGGAGAAACAAGAACCATGCCCTCAGGATGGCATGGCCTGGGTCCCCCTGCGAGTAGCCGCTGAGCGCTCCATCCCCAGATGTCTGGAACAATCCGCCGTGCCCTGGGTAATGGAGCCCATTTCAGCATGCCCGTCTCTGGCTGGTTTCAGAGACGAATTGCTCCGTGTTCCTACTGTTTTGCAAATGCATAAAAATGGCTAGAAATTTTGGTCACCACGTGAGTCCTTTTATTACAACAGAAAAGTAGGAAGGGTGTTTTTAGTTCAAACAAATAGCGTCGCAGGCACAATATGTTACATGAAGAAAAGCTAATTTAGTGTTATTAAATATAATCAGAAACACAACGTGAGGCTTGTCCTGTCGACACGGTGTGCGAGGTATGTTGACGTGGCTCGGCAGGCTGCCTTGTTTGCACACTGCTTAAACTTTCTCATCGATGAGATTTTGCATGATAACTAGAATATTAAAAATATATGAAGAGTGGCCTCGTGCTTCTCAGTAAACGCAACTCCAGGTTGCTGGGAGGCAGCTCCCCTTAACAGAACTGTGAGTTGCAAAGCCTCCGCAGCCGCCCTGAGGCTCTACAGGATCAGGGCTGAGCTGTAGGCTTGATGTCTGCCTCTCAGGGCTCGGGACCATCAGCATCTGCCAGGACTGTGAAGAGAGACACTCTTTGATCCTAATAGCCATTCTTTGGGTGGTTAAACTGTAGCTGCCTGTCCCTGAGTCCTTGCCACATCCCAGGCTCGACCATGTTCTCCACTTTCTCCCTCCTCTCTCCAGCATCTACTCTGGAAAGTTCTGGAAGGTTCCCAAGAACACGGGGACAGATGGCTACATAGGTCGCTTTTTCTGGATATGGTGACTTGCACTTCTTTATCTTCTACTAAGCAAGGGACAGAAAACATTTTGCTCTCAGACCAACTGGTCTGTAATCCTCTGTTACCCTAGGTGGTCTTGAAACAGTAAGAGACTCTTTGAGTGGGGCCTCCCAGCTGGCTCAGTGGTAAAGAATATGCCTGCCAAGGCAGGTTTGATCCCTGGGTCAGGAAGATCCCCTGGAGCAGGAAATGGCTACCCACTCCAGTAATCTTGCCTGGAAAATTCCATGGACAGAGGAGCTTGGTGGGCTACAGTCCATGGGGTCACACAGAGTAGGACATGACTGAGTGATTGAACACAATGCTTTGCGCAGAACCCTTTAAAGACATGTATGACATTCACTTACTTAGATCACAGGACATGCAGAGCCCCATGGCCCCAGTGTAGCTGCAGGGGGCCTGAGACGTGTAGTCCTCTTCCACACCCTGGGAGAGGAGCATGACCTGGGACTTGGGGAACATGAGGTGTCTAATGTTTATTTAGGAGAGGGAAGCATGTAGATGGTAATAAATAGCTCAGAAGCCTTGAGGATGGAAAGCAGTGTCCCCACACTGCCCCTCTCCTCCATTCTGCCCCCTAGATGTAATTTTCCTGTCCTCTCTGCCTTCATATGCGAAGGTAATATGCTTATAATTCTAGTTATAAGCATATCTTGATTTATCAGATCTGTACAATATGAATCGATACATTAATGTGGAGGGTAAGGATTTAACTTACTCGTACTCAAGGGTGACATTGAAAGTCTTTGAGGACAAGTGTGCCAGGCATTAGCCAAGAGGCTTGGCACTGTCCAAGGTGCTGGGCTCCACAGGTGTGCTGCCGGGTCAGCTGTTAACCTGTTAGTTGCTAAATCAGGGGAATTCAATTCAGTGGGAGGACTGGTGGTGGGGAGGGGAGGGGATAGGAGCACTGACTGTTTACCAAGTTCTCTGGAACTATTTCAATACTTTAACAGTGATTACGTCCCTGCTGCAGCTAGATGTCAACTCTCAGTATACCCATCCCACTAATTTCTCCCTATGTTTGATATCACCATTAATATTGTTTCTGCTGGTTACCTTTTTAATTTAAATATTGCATCTAATGTTCTAATTTTGGTTCTATCATCAGCAGCAGTGTCTTGATTGAATTATGAAATTAATACTAATACCCCAAACTTTCTGTTTTCTTTTTTTTTTTTTTAATTCATCATTTAAAGCAAATGAAACTTTGTCAGGTATGATTTCCTCTAGACAAATTCACATATCATGTGGAATTATTCCTGCAGAAGGGGTGGGGACACAAAAGGCTCTGATGCTGGCTGAGATCACAACAGTACGTCTCCCGCCTTCCTATATGGGCTGGTGCAGGACTGTCCAGGCTCAGCGCACAGCTGGTACTCTTGCCCCTTGGGTAATGACTAGTTTTTGTTCTGCATCTAGTTTCAATGTGTCCTGGGCTTTAAAAGATGGCCTGATTCACAGAGCCAAGACCAGCTCACACAAAGATAGTCTATGGAGAGATGGGGTCCTGAGAATCAAGAGGCCTAGAGCAAGGCCTCTCTCCCCACCTGCATCAGTGCCTGCTGGAACAAGTTACCACAAAACTAGTGACTTAAAACAAGGCAGAGGCCCTTCTCGTTCAGCCATCTTGGACGCCGTGGAGGCTTCTGGGAACAGGACTTCCAAAACGACAGATAAGTCTGGAAAGCTGTGGTTCAAGGGCCATTTTTGCTGGCTACAGGCAGCATCTTTGGAATCAGAGGGAGCACACATCTCTCCTGAAAACTGAAGGTGTATATGCTCAAGATGAAACTATATTCTGCCTAAGCAAGAGCTGTGCTTATGTGTAGAGAGCAAAGAACAGCATAGCAACTCCTGGCAGAAAATCTACAAAACTAGAGCAATCTAGGGAGAGATAATTCATGCTCATGGAAACAGTGGCATGGTCCGTGCCAAATCCCGAAATAACTTTCCTGCTAAGGTCATTGGACACAGAATCCATGTGATACTATACCCTTCAAGAATTTATATTTATTAAAAATACTGAAGAACTGATGCTTTCGAACTGTGGTGTTGGAGAAGACTCTTGGGAGTCCCTTGAACAGCAACGAGATCAAACCAGTCCATCTTAAAGGAAATCAACCCTGAATATTCATTGGAAGGGCTGATGCTGAAACTGAAGCTCCTAAACTTTGGCCACCTGATGCAAAGAGGTGACTCACTGGAAAAGACCCTGATGCTGGGAAAGATTGAGGGCAGGAAGAGAAAGGGATGACAGAGGTTAAGATGATTGGATGGCATCATTGACTCAATGGACATGAGTTTGAGCAAACTCTGAGAGATGGTGAAGGACAGAGGAGCCTGGCTTGCCACAATTCATGGGGTTGCAAAGACTCAGACGCAACTTAGCGACTGTTCTGAACGGAAATAAATGAAAGTGTGGAAAAAAACAAGGCAGATTTATTGTCTTACAGCTCTGGAGGTTAGAAACCCAAAATCAGCCTCGAAGGGCTACAGTCAAGGTGAATGGGCTGATCCCTTCTGAACCTCCAAAGGAAAAATGTTCCCCTTGCCCTTTCCAGCCTCCAGAAGCTGCTACATCCCTTGGCTCACACCCCTGTCCTCAGTCACCCCAACCTCTGGGTTCCCTCCTCATGCCTCCTAGTCCTTCTGAGAAGGAACTTGTGATTGCATTGAAGGCCTTGCCTGAGTAATCTGGGATTCTCTCCCACCTCCAACTCTTTAATCCCACCAGCAAAGTTCCATTTACTCTGTAAGGTGACAGATGTACTAATAGGTTCTGGGGAGCAGAATGGGGATGTTTAGGGAGGCCTTTTTCAGGCTATCACATGACTGTAATAAAAGTAGTGGAGTTAAGGGAAGGGATGGGGTAAATTAGTTGTAAGACAGTGATTAGTTGGGTTCAGCCTGAGTTAAGCATCAGTCTAGCTCCAGAAAGAGAGACAGATGCAGACTCTGGCCAGAGGTTAGTAACTGGCTGAAAACAGGGTGAGATTTCAAATGTAGGCCCTCCAGGATAGCTGAGATGGGAGATCTTAGTCACATTGGGGATGAATTGGTGGAGACTGTCAAGGTGATTGATTAGGTGCAGAGTGAGGAGAGGCCAGTCCATCCCGACCACATCTGGGCCCAGCAGAGCCACATGCCTCCTGCTCTCTGTCTTAGAGCCAAGTCTACGGATCCCTGGCTGGAATCGGACCTTCAGTGGAAGAAGCTGAGGTTTCCTGATAGTCTGTCTCTAAGAAGTGCACTTGCTGTAGTTTTTCATAATTATCTGAGCAAAGATTTGTTTCAAGGGAAGCTGGGGTGTGGGAGATGAGCTCATTTAAGATGATTCCCCTAGGTGGCCTTAGAAATAACAGGCTCAGCAATAATTGCTTTTGGATTTATTTATATCTCTGAAAATTCCAGCCATTTAAGGCAAATTACAGATAAATTCCCAGGTTTTAGATAATTTTTCTAGGTTCATACAGCATTCATATTCTGGGTTCCTTTACTGGGGCAGATAGAATTCTAAGATGCTCCCACCCCACCAAATTCCTAACCCCTAGGGCCTAATTCCCCCACCCCCACCCTATGTAACTCCCTCCATATGGATGGGATTGGATGCTACTTCTGTGATTGGATTATGGGCTTTGGTGAAGCTTCAACTCCCCAGTCAACTTGGCTTTGAGTGACTTGCAGGGAGATTCTTCTGAGTGACTCAGATGAAAGCCCTTTAAAGAGGGACTTGGTCCTTCCTGTGGCTTTGAGAAATAAGTTGTCATGTTGCCAGAGTGTCCCTAAGAAGGTCACTCCCGGGTGGGGGTGCTCCAGGAACCAAGAATATCCCAAGACTGACAATCAGCAAGAAATTTAGGACCTCAGTCCTACAACCACAAGGAACAATCCAACAACCACACGAGCTTGGAAGAGGCGCCCAACCTCCTTTATCAAACAGACTCCCTGACATCTTAACTGCAGCCTGAGACCCTGAGCAGAGACTCCAGTTGAGCTCTGGTTGGATTCCTGACCCATGGAAACTGTGAGCTCATAAATGTGTGTTAAATGGCTAAATTTTTGGTGACTTGTTATGCAACGATGGAAAAATAACACACTTAGGACATAGTAGGTATGCGATCAACCTGTACATTTCCAGGCTGGTTGATTTTACTGGACCTGGGAGGACTCACGGCTCTGGATTTAAAGGAGTGTCACATGGGCTGACGCCTCCCAGGGTCAGAGAGCCGACACGTCTCCACGGAGAATCTGAGCAATCCCACGGAAAGCCAGATATGACTTGAACTGAAAATGTTCCAGGGTCTCAGGAGCAGCTCTGATGAGATTTTCAGCGGGAAAAACTTTCCATTTTTAATTAATATTGTCTTGATTGCACATTTTTATTCATCATGTCCAAGTGTTTTTCTGCCAAAGAACAGAAGTACTTTTTATAGGACAAAATCAGTCTTTATTTCATCCAAGCCAGGGGTTTCTTAGTCTCTACACTTATAATAAGATCCCAGATTTCAAAGAAAGCTGGTTATTGATGTCCTACTTTTTTTTAGTGTGGTAGCATGTCAATAAATTGGAGAATATTTTAGTTTGTAGATTTCCCCAAGCATTCTGGAGAAATCCTTAGACAATTTGCCATATAAACTGAGTTAATTGCTTTATGGAGTAGAGCTATGTCAACTATTTAGATATACTGTATGACAGATGTTCATAAATACAAGACAGACATATTTGTCGATACAGTGATGTGCACGATAATTATTTTTATTATGTGAATTTCTGAGTTGAAATCAAGATAATCTCAGTTGTACTACTGACTGGCATGGCCTTAACTAGTTGTCAGAGGAACAGGAAGGGAATGCTCCGGGTGATTTCTGATTTTTCTCAGTTCCTCCTCATGCCTGGAATGTAAATCTCAGGGCACCATAAAATTGAATAAAAAATGTAAGTTTAGATTATTTTTTATTTTAAGTCGAGTAGGAGGATAATAGAAAAAGATCATCAAAAACAATGAGAAGAAATAATTGTTAATTTCTACAGTACCTTGAAACAGAAGCCCAAGAGAATAAATGGAATAAAGATACTATTAAAATTTCCTCTTTTATTATATCTTCTCTGCCAGAGTAATTGTTGCTGTGTCCAATATATGCAGGGGACAATTTACTAGCTGTTTTCTATTAGTTTTAACATTAACACATACAGAAATAAAATGAATAGCAAGCTTTCTTTGCTTAATTAAATGACTGACAAGGCATAGATGTTGCTGGACCGACTCTTGTACATAATATCGAAAGGCTAGGGGAACCAAATAGAAGTACCATAAGCTATGCGAACTTCCTCCTTTATTAAATGAATATTGATGCAATATTATAGATTATTTTTCAGGCTACTGCATAAGATGGGGCACGTGGGTTTTCCTCCTGAAAGAATTACATATTAGTATTCAGACGGAAAAAAAATTCTAATATATCATTTACACACGGGATTAAAGGTTTGTATAGATTCTTTCCTCTGTGAAATCACGTGCTCTTCGAGGGGCCTCTTCAGTTTGGACTTTTTAATGGTACGATAGCGTTGAGTGACAAGGTACCGGAAATGCCTGGAGACACACTGGCCTGTTCCAAACCCTGGAATACCTCCATAATTTTTGTAGAAATAGTAAATTGGCCTCATTAGGATTTTCAAGTGTATTCAGAGCTGGGTCAGCTCAGGCAGCCATGCATACTAGCTGTGAGAAACAGGAGCCCCACATAATAGTAACAATAGGTTCCTTTTTTTCTGAGAGCAAGCTAAGTGCTGGTTTCTCTCTGTGTATCTGTCTGTGTCCCCTTACACACATATGTGTATGTGTGTGTGTGTATAAACACACGCTACGTAAGCGTGTAATTATTTAGTCCAAGAGCAGCCCTGTGAGGTGAGCACCACTGTTGCTGTTGCTCGTCAGCTAAGCCGTGTTTGACTCTTTGCAGCCCCAGGGACTGCAGCAAGCCAGGCTTCCCTGCCCTTCACCACCTCCTGGAGTTTTCTCAGATCCACGTCCATTGAGTAAATGACGCCATCCAACCATCTCTTCCTCCGTCCTCCTCTTCTCCTTCTGCCTTCGATCTTTCCCAGCATCAGGGATGAGGAAATAGAGGCACAGAGGCTGGAAGCCAGCAACGATGGCTGCAAGCCATGCCTTGAGGCATGCTGAGATGGCATGAGGGTGCTGAGCCTGGATCAGGTGACCAATGGGTTTCTTCCCTCAGCAGGTACTACTGAGAACCTACTGTATACCTCACACTCTTGTAGGTATGGGGAACATAGGATGAACACGGTAAGTACAGTCCCTGCCCTCATGGAGCCAACATCCTGTATTAGTTTTAAAGATTTATTCCTTAATATGATATGACTAACACTAACACCCCAGCCAAACTCGGCAAGTTAATTACATCGCAGGGAGGTTAATTAGGTATCCCAGGAAAATACATGATTGAGTTATAAGTCAGCCTGGGGAGGCTCTGGGACTTGTTGAAGCAGCCTCTAGTTGAGTGACTGGGTGGTGTGCCTGGGCGGGCGCTGGTGGTGGGGCGGACACTGTGCCTGATGGGGTCTGGTTAATGCGTATTTCCCTATGCCCGTTCATGCAAGTGGTGCACCATCTCTACGGCTCTTTCCTGGTTCTCTAACCCGGAAACAAAAGCACTGAACAACAGGATGGGTGTTTATAGGTGAACTGGGGCTCCCCTGGTGACTCAGCCGGTAAAGAATCTGCCTACAACGCAGGAGACCTGGGTTTGATGTCTGGGTCAGGAAGATGCCCTGGAGAAGGAAATGGCAACCCACTCCAGTATTCATGCCTGGAGAATCCCATGGACAGAGGAGCCTGGTGGGCTACAGTCCATGGGTTCACAAAGAGTCAGACACAACTGAACGGCTTTCACATAGGTAAGTTGACCAGTGTTTGGTTTATCAGCCAACTGAGTATAGCCTCTCCTGCGTGGTTGTTAGAGTTTTTGCAACATGGTTGGGCTCCAATGGGCAGAAGGTTCACTGTGTGACCCCCCCCCCAAAGTTGGGGACCTCCAGGAAGCCACCACGCAGGTCAGGCTGGGGGATCTCTAGGCTATCCCACACTCCACGTTTCACTGGAGCGACTGGTGTGGTGTTTTCTGCACTGACCGTGATTTCTCTCCCAATGCCTATCCAGTGGTACCTGAGCAGTCCCCACTGAGATGCAGACATTGAAAGGTTTACAGTGGATGTATATAGCATCACCAACCACGCACGAACTCCTCAAAAGAGCAGTGTGGCCGCAAAGATACAGTAATTCACATTTCCAATATTGCTAATAAAATTTAACAAATGGAAAACCAAAATGTCAACCAAGCAATAATACTGATGGTATTTCTCTTAGGCCGAGTAGAGAAAATCATAGTGACTTTAATTGGTTAGGATAACGAAAGGAAGAGACAGAAAAAAACCTCCAGGAGTTATAGTGACTCAACTAGAGGGACAGTGAGTATAATTTTACTAAAAGTAGGTGATAATAATACAACATGCCTGGGAGAGGAGATGTTTTAGGATGGTATAATCAACTTGAATTAATTATGAGGTGATGAGTGGTGCCCACCTATGCAAATGAGGACAGCCTGGGATTCTAGCCAATCAAAATGCAGCTGTGCTTTAGTGGACGAGGGCCTCATATTTCAAGCAGTTCAAGGGGTAAGGGAAGAGGGGTGATATTGATGGAGTGCAAACCAGGCTGGGACTTTGTGGGAAACCACATATATTCAGCTCATCAGAAAAGATCTTCCTATTTATCCCTGTGATTCCGGAACGGAAACCCCATGCCTCTGGAGCTCTCGTTCACCCATTTTCCAGATAGAAAGCTCCAGTCAACCCACCGAAGCTGCTGGGCTTTCCGGAACGTGATTCAGATTTTCAGATGGTCCCTCTGCCTCACCAGCTCTGTGACACGCTTGAGAGGACACGCTGATAATGATTCGGGTAATCTCACTGAATAATCCTCGCATTGCATTTTGTCACAACTCAATTCGATGCAGCCAGCATTTCCCTTGTGGGTGATTTTCCCTTAAAACTTTAAGCCCCATTGAGGGCCAGCATTCACAGGCAGGAAAATTGTGGATTTTGTTTTTTTTTTTAAAAAAAAGGAAAACATAAATTAGGTCGCATGAACATAACGTGTAACAGACAAAAGCAGCACGTGGAATACGTTCACTCAGATGTTTCCTAATGTCCAGAGGCCCCATGAGAGGTTCACCAATGGTTGGGTCCCGGGGTGCAGCTACTGTGGTGTGGTCACAGTTTCAACCAGTGAAGACACTGACGATGGTGGAAAAAAACAAATTGTTGTGCTGGGTGTTACCGGCTCCAGACTCTTCCATCATCCTAAACTCAACCTAACACCAGCTACAGATGGGGTTATCTTCGAAACAATATTCTTCTCATCCCTTTTGTCTATGACGTGTCCAAGAGGTGGCTATTATATGATAATTCAAGGCTTTCCTTTTCCTTTTTTTTTTTTTTGTATTTACAATGATGTTACTGAAAGTCAAAACATGAATAAAATGGGAATGTTTCCAAATGCCTAGAGTTTGGTCCATGTTTTATACATAGTCTATCACATTAAGAAAGGTTAATTCTGTATTAAATGTAATGAGAATCACAATATGGGGCTTGTCATGCTGACATGGGAGGGTGATGCTACAATGCCGCTCAGCAGGAAGCCTTGTTATATTTTTTATATGTTAGTGGATGTCTATTTAGAATTGATCAAACCTTTGCTTTTGAAACATATATGCCAACACCTCTGCAACACACCATAAACTAGACTCTCAGAAAATAATAATGATGCTTATCAGTCACTCGCCTTGAGTTTGCTTGTGAAAAACCTCCAGCTAGTGTGCTGTTGGAGCTCTTAAAACATAGATCTTTTTGCTGTACTGATAATTCACTCACAGCTTGAGATTGATGACTATGTGAAGTCCATAAAAGATGTTACCACTATATTTTGTTCTTATGATTTATTTTATCATGTTGTCAAGGTTTGCAGAAAACAAGAAACAAATCAATGAATGTCATGCTTAAATATTAAAGAAGGCTGTAATACACATTTTTATTCAGATGCCTTATTCAATCTTGTGGCTCAGAAAAGAGCAGTGGCAACGAAGCTTTTATTTGAATTACTTTTGGAAAAATTAATTTAGGAGGACTGTTGAATTGTGAATGGCAAAAGGGAGCTAACCTTATTTGCTTAAATAGGAATATATGGTCGCAAGACTCCTTGGAAAAGCAGTTCTAACAAACCAGGGGAAGTGGATGGATTTTAAAGCATCAAGCACTTGGGCTGCAGTGTACTTAGCAAGTTCAAGCCCGCGGCATGAACAGAAGGGTATTTGGAAAGAAGCAAGGGATGAGACATTGCTTTGGGGATGGGGGATGGATGCTTTGTGCTTTGCTTTTGAAACGAATCATTTCCTTCATCATTATGTGAAATCAAGATCACCATCTATTCTGAGGGCAGGCAGCCTGTAAGCTTGGTATATTCCAGAATTGTTGGCCTTTCTCACACCTCATTAGATAGCAAGCAGAGAAGAACAGCTAAATCTTGCTTTGTTGTTCTAAGTTGGACTGGCTTTCTGAAAAGGGAACCTACCTGTGCAGTTGTTGTCAACTGCAGAGACAAACAGTCCGAAGAGTTGAAGGTTGCATTTCTAGAACATGAAAAATATGTATATATACTCTGAACTCTGGGTTTTTTTTTTAAACAGAAAAGAAGGCAAAAAAAAGTTCAGGAGACCTATGTCAAAAATGACACTACTGGGTCATTTCCCTGAATCAGTTAGCTTCAGCCTAATCCCTTTCTGGAAACTCAGGTCTGAGCTGGTTAAAAGGATGAACAGACCCCATGACTGCCCAACACTTTGAGGTCCTGAATGCCTTTGGATTATCAAAGAAAAAGTAATTAGATTCTGCATCCTTTCATGGTTAACTGTATTTTATTGTATTTCATTATATTCTTGTTTCTTGAAAATTAGCGATCAACGCAAGGTATATATGGTGATCCCAGACTAGCATGAATATTCAATTAACCACAGACCTCACTCTTTGACCATTTCGAATAAACTGGAGTTTATTTGAATTTAGAAAACAGATAAATTAGGAGGTGATCATTTGCATTACAATAGGATTCTTCATTTCTAAGGGAGGATTCCATGTGGGATTCTTTTAAATAGAAAGCTCTCCAAGTACTTTGAAAAATATAATTTGATTTTTAAAAATTCTCTTCTCATGTAGTTGCTCAGGACCACGCCTATTGTATGAAATGAGAGGCGTATCTATTTAATTTGGTAATGAGAGCGCTTCATTGCAAATATTTTGGCCTTAAAAAAATTCAGACGCAATAGCAGGAAATTCACACTCAGATATTAGACTTGAGTCCCATCACATCACCATGTTCCCTCTCCCTGGGTCAGCCCGAATGCAGATTCAATGCCATCCATGCACCTTCAACCACCCCTCACTCTGCCTGAGCCTGGATCAGAGGAGATGCTCTAAGAGGCAGACAAAATGCCTCATGCCTGGACAGTGGGTGCACCAAGGAAGCAGCCGGAGCAGAGGGCATGGGGCTCAGCTTCTGGAGCCTCCAGGATCATTCAAGATGCCTTGATGTTTTATCACACAAGTTGCACAGGAATGGGAAAGGGCTCAGTCAGAATCCCACAAAGCTGCCCTTGGCTACAGGCAGGTGTGTGTGTGTGTGTACGTGTGTGTGACCTGGGGGCTGCTCTGGTGCTGAAAACGACAAAGCCCAGACTCTGGGTGATGCAGAGGTTCGAGATGGGTGCGCAACCCTGGAGCCACAGGGAGGAAGTCTGTCCTCCCCTCTGAAATCCCTGGCGGACAAAGCCGCTGGGATGGCCCGAGAAGCTGCTTAGAAGTCTACCGCCCCTCACGGTTCTCTCTGGGGTCCTGGACCACCCCTCAGCCTCTCTCCCTTCTGGGGTCCCAGTTGGCACAGGAGGCTCGGCCTGAACGGAACTCAGAGGTGAACGCCCTTCCTTCCTGCTGCACTTCCCAGGCCGCAGAAACAGGTCTAATGGCAAAGAGGGTTGTGAGTCAGGAAGGAGGAGAGACTCCAGGCGAGCAATGTTCAGAAGGCTCAGGGATATCCCAAGGAAAGGCGCTCCCTTCTCTCACGCGCCTGGGGAGTCTCCACAAAGGAGCCACCCCTGCGCAGTACTGAGTCGCATCGGGAGCATCTCCTGCATTGAGGACTTGGCAGGGAGCATTTTCGAAAAGGCTGAGTGGGTAGATCGTGGCTTCCCTGATGGCTCAGGGGGTAAAGAATCCACCTGCAGTGCAGGAACCACAGAGACGCAGGTTCCATCCTTGTGTCTGGAAGATTCCCCTGGAGGAGGAAATAGCAACCTACTTCGGTATTCCTTCCTGGGAAATCCCATGGACAGAGGAGACTGGCAGGCTACAGTCCATAGAGTTGCAAAAAGTTGGGCGAGACTGGGTGACTGAGCCCGTGCCTCCAGGAAGCGGGGGAAGCAGTCTGATCAAACAGTTGTTCTGGGATGGGAGTGTTTCGTTCTCCTTCCTCTTCTTGAGGTTATTTGCATGTATGCTAGCACAGCTTGTCAGCATGAATAGATATCTTAAGTGGAGGAATTTGAGGTGCAGTAGATTTTTTCTATTTGTAACGTTCAGGGTAGCAGAGCCTTCTGAGTCCCAGTTGTTCAGCCCGCCTCCTCGGAGTTTCCGTGAAGCATCTTCTTGCCCACGGCCAGCTGCCTTAGCACTTCTACCCTCTTCCTTGTGGGTCTGTTGTCCAGGGGCTGGGGTCATCCCTAGGGGACCTCAGGGTCACCACCTGGACAGGAGAGTCACTTCCCAAAGATGAAACAGGAGCAGGCACCTGCATTTCTCTCCCCCTGAAATAGCAGGGAGGCCCTGGGCAGACGTGGGGGCTTTTCTAGATGACGAGCTCTCGGAGGGAGTCAGGCAGGCCTCTTGTGTCCGTTTCTGCAGAATCTCTCATCACGTATCAGCTGGGGCTGTGGGGTTGAGCGTGTGCTCTCTAGGACTGGGTCCCAGCAGGGTACAGGCGCTCTGGTCCCAAAAGAAGCTGTTGAGGAAGGCCCGTGCTCAGAAGCTCTCAGCATGTTAAGCCCTGTTCTCCCTCAGGTTCAGCCTGTGTCTTCCCCACCCGGGATCTCACCTGACAACCAAACTCACTTTCCTTCCTGTTCTGTGACCCCAGCTGGGACAGTGAGAAACCGTATTTAGATTCCAACAGGATGGACCTGACTTCTGTCGGGATAGCTCTTGACTACTTTGAATGAGAAGCATCAAAACATTGTTCTGAACTTACAGAAATAGATGTTGGGTACTTTCCACCCCTTCATAGAATGGGAGACGGTGTTAGTCCTTTCCTGGGACCCCTAAGTCTAAGAATGAGACCCTTAGATGGACCACAGTGTCAGTCTATTTGCTGGCACTGCAATCCTCGAAACAGTTAATAAATCTGAACATCCAGATCAGGTTCACCAGGAAAGGGAGCTGGAGGAACTCATTTCCTCCCATTGGCACATCCACTGGCCCCTGTGGTGATGCTGAAACCCGGACCTGCCCAGGAGGTTGCACTTGGCACCCAGGTCCCCACAGAGATGGCCTCTGACTGGGGGATGCCTCCTGCACTCAGGGCCCATGAAGGACCAAGGACACACTCAGCCTGGAGGCTACCACTTGTCCTTCAGTTTCCTGTGATGAGCTCATGACTTTAGGAATAACATGGAATTCATTCTGTTGTCGTTTAGTTGCTAAATCATGTCCGACTCTTTGCGACCCCACGGACTATAGCTCTCCAGGCTCCTCTCTCCATGGGATTTCCCAGGCAAGAATACTGGAGTGGGTTGCCATTTTCTTCTCCAGAGGATCTTTCTGACCCAGGAATCCAGTCTGCATCTCCTGCATTGCAGGAGGACTCTTTATCACTGAGCCTACAGGGAAGCCCAAAATTCATTCTACACTTTATTAGAAAATAGTTTGCGGGCTTCATGCACTGGGTAATGAGTCAAGGTCAAAGTATCAGGAGCCCAGGTGGAGGCTTAGGGACCCAGAGCTCCCTCTCCATGGATAGCATCACACTGCCCACTTGGAGGGCTTCCAGATAATCCAGGGATTTGGGTGGGAGCCCACAGGATTCAAGTGGGCATGGTCAGAGAGCACATTTAGGCCAAGAAGGTGCAGTTGTCTCCTGAGACCACCGAGGTGCAGCTTTGCCTCTGTCACTCTGGCCCCGGCCCACTTCTCTGGAAGAAAGCTTCCCTCGCTTCTTTCCCCTACTTCCCTACTTCCAGTTGGCCTCTACAGGTGTCTCCCTGGGTGGTTATTGAAAGTTGCCCACTAAGACTTTCTAAAACCTTCATCCTCTCCATAGCCACAGGGCAGCTCAGGTGCAGCACCTGCTCTCAGCACCTTTTTTTTCTGAAGCCCAGCCTTGCAGATTCAGACTTCTGGGCTGGGGTCAGTAAACTTCCTGCCCAAGCCTTTACGAGACTGTGTCCTGGGGTATTTCTCTAGAAACACCCTTGTGCACATCTGGAGACCTCATGCTCACACATGCACATGTGTGCACATACAGCCATGAATGAATGGCTAGACGTGCACTGCACATGTGTACACAACTGCGCACACGGTCACGTGCACACCATCGCTGTGCATCTTGGGCACACACGTGCACACAGTTGTTGGCACGCCTCGCATATACACACACATACCATGCCCTCACTCCCATCACCGCCTAGAGCTGTGGGTTCTCCCGTGTCTGCAGTTTCTAGGTGTGCGGTGGGGAGAATGACTCCAGGAAGCATCCCTTCTGTAAACGTGCCCAAGACGTCACTCCGTGGCTGCCACACGACCCTGTATCCCAGCTGCTGGAGGTGACACAGAGGCAGGTGCCTCCAGGATGCAGTCTGGGCGCAAGTCCCAGGGTTACTCTGAGCAAACGGTTTCAGGTCTCCCCTGGAGGGAAGTGACGGGTGACTTACTAATGAGGGAACTCCCTCTAAAACAAGAGCTGCAATGTTTTCTTCCCTGCTCGGAATTCCAGCCAAACAGGCTCTGCATCCTTCTCAGCTGTTTCAGATGTAATAGTTGATTAGAGGGAAAAAATGGCCTGGCGTCTACAACCTGGAGAAGGGGCAGGTGTGCTGCGAGAAGCCGCGACTGGCGTGTGGGCGGGGGCATCACGGTCCCCAGAACAGGTCAGGGACGGTCTGCACTTCCCCTCCTGAGCTTCCAACTGCATCCAATTAGCACTGCCCTGCGTGACGCAGCTGTCCTAACGAGAGTCACGCTCCAGGAGCACCTGTGTGGCTCGGGCCTTGAAAACAGGCGCCATCCTCAGAGCCCAGGTGGGACACGGGTAGGACAGGCGGCCTCAGCCTCTTGGAATGACAAGTGTGCTGGCTTGTGGTCAGTTAGGCCATTTCGGGGCCCCCCGCCTTCCCCAAGGCCCTGGACCCAGCGGGGAGCAAGGCCAGGTTCTCCCCTCCTGGAGTGGAGTTTCCTCCTGTGGCTGCATCACTGGTTGGAGAAGTTTCCCCGGACTGCTGGGAGGGCTGGGCACCCTGCCTTCCTCTCCAAGTGTCTACACATCAATCACCCTAAAATATTACGTTCATGAGGTTTGAGGGATGCTCTGAGGAGAGGAGGCACCTCTAGGGAGTGGGCTGGGGGGAGGTGGAGAGACCATTGCAGGCAGCCTCTAATCCTGGCAAAGCAGATTACACCCCCCGTGTGACCGTGGCTGTGCCATTCCCTGTGGGCGCCTCTTGCTGCTTTGTGATGAGTGATTCCAGGGGAAGGGGACCTGAGACATCCTGAGCACATCTAGACCAATCTGGCTGACTTTTCTCTCAAAGGTGCATCTCGGCTTCCCCTGGCTCCTTCCAGCCGCCGGTTAGGGTTAGGGTTGAGGGAGGGTTCCTTTCATGTGGGCAACACAGGGATTTATGGCTTCCATGGTTTTGAGCTCTGCCTCCCTTCCTGATAAAAGCAGAGACAAAAGCTGTGGAGCTTGTCTTGGATGGCAAGCCTCACTCTCCTGTCTTAGGAGGAGGCCTGAGCAGCCTTCAAGGAGCCGTGTGGGTCGGGAAGCAGGTGGATGGGCTGTAGGTGGCCCCAGGAGGGGAGGACGGAGTCTCTGGAGCCCTGATCTCTGCACACCCTTCTCGGTCAGTCTCTGCCAGGTCCCTCTAGTCTAGCTCCAGAGCCTACTTCTCAGAATACAATTCTGAGCAAATCGCTTCCAGGCGGAAACTTTCAGGAGCTCCTGAGGCTGGAGCATCAACCCCATATTCCTCAGCTTTGAGCAGAGAATCTTCATGGTCTGGCTCTGCCCATCATTCCTGACTCGACCCTGTGCTGGTGGGTGAATGGTGGCCTCAGAAACAGGGTCCACACCCTGACTCAGAGGCCTCTGAATGTGACCTCATTTGGAAAAACGGGTCGTTTCTGATGTGATTAAATCAAGGATCTTGAGATGAGATCGCCTGGATTTAGGGTGGATTCCATAGCCCATCACTGCTGTCCTGTTAAGAGCAACCCAAGGAGGAGGGGCAAGACCACTGGAGGATGGAGGGGCCGGGTGATGGGGCCACAAGCCATGGAGAGCTGGCAGCCACAGACCTGGAGGGGCAAAGAGGGGTTCTCCACCACAGTCTTGGAGGGAGCACAGCCCTGCTGGTACTTGGATTTCAGACTTCCCACTTACAGAACCACGGGAGAATAATTTATGCTTCCTTAAGCACCCCCCTGTTTGGGGTCATTTGTTACAGCAGTCACAGGAAGTTAATACCCACCCCAGCTGCTCTTCCCCCCAGGGCTCACCCTTTCTTCCCCTGGTTTGTGCTATGGCTCAAGCCCTTTCCTCAGCTGGGCAGACCCACCCAACCCTCCCTGACCCTTCTAATCCCCACCACAGAGCACATTGCCACCTCCCCACCGTGTGCAGGGCCCGTGTTCCCCTGGCACAAGGCTGCTTCCAGTCATCTCTTTATCCCCAGAGATGATGAGAACCCCAGCCCAGGTCCGGGGATGGGGGTGGGGAGCAGCACCCCAAATATTTACCGAATTAGTCCTAATTAAACTAACCATTCACGTTGCAGGCAGCCGAAGAGTGAAAAGGAAGGGAGGATTTTACTGATAACAAGTCACCGCTATGTACTGTCATCCTTCAGAAAAGCACTGATTTCACATCTACCTCTTGATTCAAAACCAGCTGACATTAACCACATTCCAGCTACTGACTCGGGCACTGAGGAGTCAGAGATGAAAATAAGAGGCTTCTTCTCTCCAGAAACTCCTAGTCCAGGATCAGACTAACCTGTGCGCAAATATTACCATGATTGACCACCTCTGGACTACTCACATGCCAGGCACCTTTAATTAGCCCCAAAGTTAGCGAATAAAAATACAGCAGGCCCAGTTAAATTGAATTTCAGATAAACAAAAATTTTTTTTTAAAGTATAAGTAGCTCCCACACAGTATTTGGAGCCTACTCATCTTAAAGAGCTCACTCTGTGTATCTGAAAGTCTGTCTTTAGCTGCATGCCCTGTATTTCCTGGCAGTCCTAGAATCAGCTGTCGTAGCAGTTCTGCGAAGTAGGTGGTAATGGGATCTTCAGGTTACAGATAAGGAAACAGAAGATGAACAGGCTGCACCATTTCATTTTTCCATCCAATTAAAAGCTATTAAGTCCTTGAGGGGGTTATAACAGACTTGCGCGGGCATGAGCCCAGGGCCTGAGGGCAGCTGGGCCTTTCTCAGAGGGCCTGGGATGGAGGGCCTCTACCAGAAGCTTTGGAAATCTGCCTTTCTGCCGGGGAGCTGGCACTGAGGAGGACAAGCAGAGGGACAGTCAGTCTGAAGGGCAGCCCATGCCAGCTGGAGAGGCGGGGTCTAACTCCAAGGTGTCTGTCCCGGTGAGGCGCCATGCACACCTTGGGTCTGTCCTTTGGAGACGTGGGTCTCGTGGCCTGTGGGCCACCCGCCGGCCTTGGCGATCCCCCAGAGGCTTCAGCCTTGCACTCAGCAGCCCTTGAACTGTGCCTGACAGCACGTTGAAGACCTTCTTGACCAGCGAACCTTTCTGTCCCTCCAACTGCCTTGTTCTGCCAGTGGGTAGGTTGTGGAACAAGCTACAAGGTGGCTAAGCCCTGTTGGCTAAGCCGGAGCACTTGGCGAGGGACCACCCCAGGAGGGAGGAGCGGCCTCCAGGTTGGCACTCTGAGCTCCATCTATCACTGCAGGGATCACCACATCCTGGCTCCTCAGGCGCTCCCGGGGCTTGTCACACTCGGACGATCAGCAGCCAGGTCAGTACTTGGTGAAAGTATGTTCTCAGTCAATGCTGAGCAGAAGCTAGCCAGGACACCCACCGGACGCCCATTCCTTTTCCTGCTCACTGACCCTGTTGAGAAGGGCTTAGGAGTACCTTCCTGATCATGCCTGCCTCCTGAGCCACCCTCCCCTCAACCCTGGTCCCGGTCCAGTTGGCCTGGACTGCCTGGGCGCCAGAGGACTGCCCCCTCGCCCCCCTCGGGGATGTGCTGGGGTTTGCCTGGGGCTGTCGCTGCCATCACTAAGGGAGGGGTCAAGACAAGGACGTGCAAAGACTAGGGCAAAATGAGTTTTCTGATGGCCGAGGAGGTCGGACGGGAGAGCGCTCGATCAATGCGTCTGATTTGAGATCTGAAAGGCTTTGTCAGGACTGGGGGAGTGAGGAGGACCAGACCAGGTGGGGAGCAGGTGAGGGGATGTGGATCGATTGGCCTTGGAAGCAGGTTAATTCCTGTAGCCGAGGCGCGTGACGGCTGTGTGGTCTCAGAAATAAGCAGGCAGCAGCCTCCGCTGCAGGTCCCGCCGAGAGGACGGGCCTGGGAGGGACTGTGCGAGCTCCCCTCACCCGCCTAGTGGGCAGCGGGGCTCTCTGTCCTCCTAAAGGAGAATCTGGACCTTTTACAAACAGGCCGACGGAGCCCTCATCGAAGGGGAGGAAATTACCTGGGGAAGCAGTACCAACCTGTTGCTCTCCTCACCTGGTGAACCCAGGACCCGCCGCTCCCCATCCCAGTTGTTGACCAGATGGCCTCTGAAAGGAATTCTCACGTTCTGGCTCTTTCTTATCTGCGGCACACGGGTAAGGACTGGGGCTTCCTCCATAACCATTTCCACCATGTGAGCATGGCTGGACCAGCCCTGTCTGCTGGACGTACCAGGTGGCGTCCCTCGAGGAGGCTCAGGCTGGGTCAGCCTCTCTCCCGATAGCAGGGGCAGGATGCGAGGGGCCTGGGACCTGTCGGGGCCGACATCACGAAGACCCCAGTCAGGGAGTGGGTGGAGATAGCCTGGGTGTCCTGGCCTGTCTCCCTGCCCGGCTGGCATCCCCGCCCACCTGGCCTTCCCGTAGCACTTTGGGCAGCCCTGGGCAGCCTGTAGGCAGGCCAGGCTGATGGCCGTAGGAGCCCCTGTGAGGGCTGTCTTCCTGGCCCAGGTCACACCCAAGGCTCTTTTTTTCTTCCTGGAGAAGAACCAACATTTCCAGCTTTTGAAATGGATTGATTTAACACACATGTCTTATGCACATGGGGACTTTGAAACTGCAGACTGGGAGAGGTCTCAGGTTGGAAGGACTCATAGAAACCTTTGGCCCAGAGATGGTGAGTGTCCTGCCTGAATGGGAACCATGTCCAGGCAATTCCGTCCAGACTAATAGAGTAAAGTGGTCAGAGCAGGGCATGTGCACCTCTAGCTCCGTCGACCAGCCGTTCAGATTCAGCAAATCCCCAAAGCGTTCCACAGCCAGTCCTCTCCCATGGGTCCATGGCGGGGTGGGGGTGGATGCTAGCACCTCCTTCTGGGGGTTGCTCTAAGACAGTTCCGGTCAGATGCTGGGAGGGGTCCAGCACATAGCAGGTGGTCAGCCGATGTTGCTGATTTTGAGATTCCATGGCATTGAGTCTGTGTCACCAGAGAAGCAGCTGATGGGTGAGGCATCACTATTGGTGATCTGCCTGGTAAAGAGCTAGCACAAATTTCTTAACCTGACATCTTAAACTTTCAGTAGCCAGCACAGGATAGTAGAGACCGTTGCTTTCCTGTCCTGTTCCATACTCAGACAGGGCACGCAGTTGAACACTCGCCTGCTCCTACTCAGGCTGGATGGGGGTCTCATTTCATCCATTCGCCAGCTGTGTGACTTTGGGTGAGTCACACCCTCTCTGTGCTTCATCCTCGCCTGTGAGATGAAGACTGGAATAATCACTTCCTCCTAGGCTGGTGTGAGATTGAGTAAACTGATGTGTCGGTCTTGAAATATCCTGAGTACGTGATAAATACTTAGATAGGTTATCATCAGTTATCAGTTGTCATCAGTGCTTGCTAGTGCCTGGGGGCAGGGGGAGGGCTGAGGAGGCGGCCCAGGGGCTCTTAGGGCCATGCTGTAGGACTCTAACAGTAGATGCGTGGTATAAGGCGTTCATCCAAACCCACAGAAACGCAGGGACATTACTCTGCCAACAAAGGTCCGTCTAGTCAAGGCTATGGTTTTTCCAGTGGTCATGTATGGATGTGAGAGTTGGATGGTGAAGAAAGCTGAGCACCAAAGAATTGATGCTTTTGAACTGTGGTGTTGGAGAAGACTCTTGAGAGTCCCTTGGACTGCAAACAGATCCAACCAGTCCATCCTAAAGGAGATCAGTCCTAGGTGTTCATTGGAAGGACTGATGTTGAAGCTGAAACTCCAATACTTTGGCCACCTGATGTGAAGAACTGACTCATTGCAAAAGACCCTGATGCTGGGAAAGATTGAAGGCAGGAAGAGAAGGGGATGACAGAGGATGAGATGGTTGGATGGCATCACTGACTCAATGGACATGAGTTTGAGCAAGCTCTGCGAGTTGGTGATGGACAGGGAGGCCTGGCGTGCTGTGGTTCATGGGGTCGCAGAGTCGGACACGACTGAACTGAACTGCATAAAAGGCACAGCACAGAGTGACTCTAATGTAAGCTGTGGACTGTAGTGAATAATAATGGATAAATACTGGATCACTGGAAGCTGGGGAGCTGGGATGAGAGAGCATAGGGGAACTCTGTAATTTCTGCTCAGCTTGTCTGTAAGTAAAGCCTAAAAGTGCTCCGAGAAACCATATCCATTCACAGAAGACGATCAGTAATCCACGTATTACGATGTTGCATCGTTTGACCTGGGGATCCTCCCGGCCTCACATGGTGGTCGCTCTCTTTATTTCCTTTATTTATTTATTTATTTTTTACCAGATATGCTTTTATTTATTCTTTTACAGAGAATTCCCAGTTACAAACTTATTTTTTTTTTTTTAATTGGAGGTAATTGCTCCGTGACATTGTGCTTCCTCTCTGCCCCCTCCCCTCCTTGTCCTTCTTGGTTCCCACGAGGTGCATACCACGGCCCAGCTGCCTGCTCTTTCGAGTCCCTGCCCTGGCTGGCCCTGGCTGGATATTGGACAGGCAAGGAGCCGCGGTGCTTGTAGGCTGTGCTGGGGAAGCTGGAGACGCTGCTGGGCTCCTCCGGCCCCTCCTGCCCCCTCCCTGCTGTGTCGCGGCTGCCCCCACAAGGCGGCGGCCCATCCTCAGCGGCCCCCCCTCGGTGGGGAGGATATCCAGCATGCCCGCCTATCTGCCCTGGGGCTGCCAGCTCCGGCCTGGTGCCGGGGGGTCTGCCTCCCCGCTCAGATCTGCCGCCTGAGTCATCAGGGCCAAGGCCGTATCAGGAAGACTCACTGCAGCCAAGAGGGGAACGCGCGGCAAGGAAAACGGGCCTCTCCAAGGTGTTGCCTCGTCTGCAGTGACTTCACTTAGGCAGGTACTGATATCAGGCTGCCCTGTCCCCCTTCCTTCTGCGATTTCTCTCCAGCAGAGCTGCACAGCCTGTCAGCTCTCACTGAGAACTTTTCCTAGCTTGTTTTGTTTATATCTTTCCCATCTTTGCACGATATGTACAATCATCGTTTCTCAAAACCCAGGAAAGCAAGTCTGTGCCTCAAATAGTGGAAAATAAACAACAGGGGGGATATTTTTGTACCTCCAGGTGTTAGAATGAGTTTTGATGTCCTTGTTGCCTCTGTTTTGTTCCTAAACATCATCTCCAGAAGTTGTGTGTGTGTAAGTGTGTGCATGTGTGTATGTGTGTGTGCCTGTGTGTGTATGTGTATTTATGTGTGTGTGTTGTGATATCTGGCATTCTCTGCCCAAGTTGGAACTTACTCTCTCAAAGTCATCGTGTTACAGAACTCTTCCCAGAAGGTGCTAGAGCTGATGTGACGTTCAGATCTGATGTTGACCTAAGAAACTGAAAATCCTTCATGTGAGCAAGAGACGGTGGTGACCCCTCTTCCCGCCCATGATCAGCTCACCTCCTTTGGAGACTCTTGGGAAGTTTCTTGATGGGCTTTAGCAAACTGCACTTTTTTGGGGGCGAATGATCAAATTAATACCAAACAGAATCACATTTTGCTTTTGCCACAATTAAAGGGGAAACAAATTTAGAAACCGCTCTGTGGCCTTCAAGGACTGCATGTCCCTACCTGCTCAAGTTAAGTGCTTGGAAATACTGTGAAAATTGGATCCACGGTGTGAGGATTCTACAGCATTGATAATGCCAACATGACAAGTTGTCACTTTGCCGTATGTTCCTTAGCATGACTAAACGTTAATAGCTAGGTTATCCTGGTGACTCTAGAATAATCAGGGCAACAGCACAGGAATGAGTGGCAGTTATTGTAATTACTCTAGAAAGAGGACCAAAGCAAACAGAAATTCTCTCTAATTTTATATATTCCCAATAGATGCACATGCTACATCATTATCACTATAGAAACTACTTAGTAGTTAGCCAAAAATCAGGGCTGTGTCACACGCCTGTGGGTCAGTGTGCACATAGCCCTGGAGGCAGCCCTGTGACCCTTGTGAGAGCTCAAAGGATGCTGGGCATTGATAGGAGGCGCTACAGATCAACAGATGCCCCAAACTAAACGTATCTTACTCCATCTATTTTGCACTGATTTTGAAGCTTCGTATCCAACTGCCACTTCTGGACATTAGTAGACATCAGCGTTATGTGCGGTGGTTGTGGGAGGCCTGAATGATGGAGACTTTTTATGGTCGTTACTGTTAGGACTGTTTTTAAAGAATCACGTGGAACTGGCTCAAACCCCCATGAAACAACATTTAATAAGAGAAGGGCCACCCCATTCTGCGGTGGGATGACGGTGACCATCACTGGCCTCCCGAGAAACAAGACATCAGGTGACGCAGGCTCGGCCAGTGCGTCTTTCCTGATCTTCTCCATTTTCTCTTAATGCTGCTGGTACTCCGGCCTCTAACAGCCCCAGAGAACCACACGCGTCAGTTTATCTGGACGAGGTGTGTCCTGGGAAATTAGGGACCGGACACGCACAGGTGGCCTCGCAGCTGACCCGCCGCCAGGAGACGGGGCTCATTGCTACGTCGTCTTTCACCATCACCCCAACTGCCAACGAGTCCTGTCCTGATGGCTTTCCCCTGGCGGGACCCGTGAGACTTGAGAAAAAGTGATCAAGTCCCTACTTTGAGTCCCGATG